>NW_019385680.1:65261-68067 GCF_000671375.1 Centruroides sculpturatus | reverse complement strand
GGAGTCAATTATTTATGATGTCAGACAATACTAGAAGCAGGAAGGTTTCTTCTACCGATACACTCATTGCAGTCATTCATATGTAGTAACATAATACCCTTCTTTAGATCCACATACAACCTAACTTGTTCGCATTAAATAACAGGATAGAAGGAAGGAAGGATGAAGGGAAAAAAATGGCAGATTGTGGAAGCTACCGTTTGTGAAGGGAAGCTTTCTTTAGATGAAGGACACTTTCAATAAGAATACTTTATTGTGCTCGATATTTTGTTAAAAAGAATATCAATTACACTAGGAATTTTGCTGTGTAGTTTTTATTTAGTACAGAAGTTTATTTGTTATTATTATTTTTATTTTATATAGAGTTTATTGTTTAGATTCGTTAACAGTAAATTTTTTTTAATGATTTATTTTTTTCCTCGAATTATTTGACGTGTATTAAGTAACAGCCTTACTATTTTTGGTCATAATGTTCTTCGTATGACTTTGATTTATAATTTTTGAAATTTGTTTTTCTTTTTCTGGTGTTATTCTTCTTAATTTTTTCTTTTTAAAAAATTTCGAGTGAAACTTGTTAATAATTTAATTTTTAATTAATTTACAAATTTTTTCTTTAATTGTTCGTTTTATTACATTAAATTATTTAATGTTAATAATAAAGTAGAAAAATAATAAGTAAAACGAGTAATTAAAGAAAAAATCAAATAAAAATAAAATTAAATTAAAAAGAAAATTTAAAAAAAAATAAAAATTCGATTGAAAGTGAAATTTATAATAGAAAATGAAAGTAAAATGAAGAAATAGAAAGAAAGTAAAAGTGAAATTTACAAATAAAAATTTTTAAAAAATAAATAAAAAGTGAAAATTTTTAAAAATCGAAAGTGAAATGAACATGAAAAGAAAGCAAAAGTAAAATTTATAATAAAAGTGAAAGTTAAAGTTAAAAATATACAGGAGAGAAAAATTAAAAAAATATATATATATTAAAATAAAATTTTAAAATGAAACTAAATTATAATATAAATAAATATTTTAGGTGAGAAAATAAATTCAAAAGTGCTGGATCTCCATTATACACTTCTTGCGGCATTATTTATTGAATTAGTTCAAATTTAAATAGACCTTTTTTTAATATATGAGGCATGTAAATGACTTTCTAATCTAAATATTTATTGGTAAGTTTGTATTTTAAATGGTTAAATCGAACAATGAGCGGACTTATATTTTTAAATGAAATTTATAGTTTAAATAACGTATTATTTAATATAGATGTTTATTGTTACTTTATAGCTTAAATTCTGTATAAAATTTTAATGATTTATATAATTTTTCCTACATAGGAATCATAAAGTTTTGTTTTTATGGTGAGATTTTTTGTAATTTAATTTAAAAATTCGTGCAAAATAACCTCCAAACAACGGGCATTTTTTTTAAAAAAATGTTTCTGCCATTGGCCGTTGTTCAGTAAGTAAAATTACTTCGAAGAATTTAAATTTTTTCAACTTTTTCTTTCCTCTGGATTCTCCTTTAAAATGTGAAAGTATTTCAGAATATTTTTGTGTACTTTCCTCTTGTTTTTAGGAAAAAAAATTCCCTAACTTTATCATCTAGAGAAATTCTCACAGTTAATGGAGATTTATTGGCATAAAACAGAAGAAATTTTATATATTTCCCCAACAAACGAAAGAAACTTTCTGGACATGATGTGTTGAAATTGAAATTTGAAAATGAAACTGTAATTTTAATTGAAAATTTAAAAAAAAAAATATATTTTTTCCTAATAAACAGAGAATACAACTTTGTTTCCAGAGGATTTCTTCATCCTCTGAGAGATCGAGAAAAGTTTTCACGTGGAATTTTTCTTATTAAATTTAATCCTCATTATTAAATCGCTTTATTTAAATAAATATATTTTACTAATTTCTTTTACTTTTAAAGAATTTTTAAGTCAGAGTTTACCTTTGTTTCCATTGGAAACAAATGACTTAAACATGCAATTAATAATCTAAATATTTCTACAATGATCTTCATTAAAAATTTACATAATAACTATTTAAATAAACAGCATTTTTTAATTTAAAAAGTATATGTTTAGAACTAATAACTTCTAATTAATAATAAGGCATTTCTAAAAATCTATTTTTATAGTTTTTTTTTATTGTTGTAGAGTTCATTGAACGTTTATTATAATGATTATAATGGATCCTTGCACTGTAATTATATGGTATTACGCTGTTTTGTTCTTTTAATAGTTGAAAAATCTTTTTTCTCTTCATTTTTTTAATATCTTTAACAAGTCTAAAACATAAATTATAATTAAAATTTAATTTGTAACGTATAAAAATGATAATAATTAAATTTACATCAATCATTTACAAAAATATATCATTTAATTTTCAAGTAGAGAGTTATATACGTTTAAAATGCTTTCAAAATAATAAATTATATTAATTTATTTTAATTTTATAAATAAATTAATGATTATTTTAAAAAAATTGATGCCATTAGTATGTAATTAATTCTTTATATTAAAATGTATTTTTGCGAATTATTTCTTCTAGAAAATGACAATTCATTGGTAAAAAGTCAAACTGACATTTAAAAAAAATTTTTATAAATTATATTCACTTGAAGAAATTCCAAGCATTTAAAATCAATTCATCTCTTATCAGGTATCCAAGATGATATAGAAAAAAAAAGGAAAAAAAAAAGTTTTAAGTGACATTCGTTGAAAGGTCAAAGGTTAAAGTGCAATAACAACTACCGACAAAAGAATTACATAACATATATGCTCCTTTTTTTTACA
>NW_019385680.1:0-63201 GCF_000671375.1 Centruroides sculpturatus | reverse complement strand
ATTTTATGAATATTTTTTTATTAAATTTCTTTTATTAAATGTAATTTTTAGTGCTTTATCAGGAGTTCTTCTTCTTCAATTCAGATATGAAGAAGAGATTATCCAGAGAGTATAAAAGGCGTGTTTTTGTTATAAAATCTTAACCCAAATTCTAAAAATTCTTTATAAAATTCCCATTTTAAAGCACGTATAAGCCAATTACACTACAATTAAAGCAGCAGTAATTCATTTTCAATTACTAGAATATTATTATCATTAAGTTAAGTTGATTTAAAGTAGATTAACCGAAACTTCGATAGAAGAAGTTTAATAATAATAAAACTGTAAACAACAATTATTCATTATCTCAGCAAGAACATTTCTCATTAAAGTCATAGAGGGAAAGGTTGCAATTATTTATAACTGTGTCCTATTAATCTTCACGCGAGAAAAATCGTGATTTTGGTAGCAGAGAAAATCCTTTATTTTCTATCCAAAATGATTAAGGAGAACGTTAAAATCCCATCAGGAAACGTGATAAAACTTTTACCTTGTGTTACACTCTCTTAGAAACGTGATTTTGGGGTATAGAGGCGGTTCCTTTAAAACTTCTTTTGTGACCAGAGTGATTTTATGGGTGTGTCTTATTAAGCCATTTATAAAATATGAAGTCTGCTTTGATAATTATATCCTTTTTTCTAACATCGATAGATTTCCTTTATTATTATTCTTAGGTGTGAATCTTCCATTTCTCACCTGATTAGAGGGGTCGTAGGTCGAAGGTCACACATCTGTATAACACCTTAAATAAAGAAAGTTGCTACGTCACATAAATAATTAAAATTCACGTTTTATTCTTCGTTAAAAGTGTTTAAAACGTTAGAAACATTTAATGTTTTTCCTTGTTTTCGAGTGATGTAAATACTTTTATTAATTTTAAAAGAAAGTAAAAATAGTAACACGTCCTCTGATTGAAGGTCATATTGAGGTCAAGTATCAATTGAAAACAAAGGAAAAAAAATGAATTTAAAAAAATAGAACGTTATCTTGAAGGTTGAAATTTATTTGAAATTATTTTCTTTTATGAAAATTTTTAAATAAATATTCTAGTAAAGGATAGAAGAACATTCTTCAGATAAAGTGATGAAAATTATATTTAAAATGTTATAAATTCAAGAATAAATATGACATTATAATATTTTTACAATAAAATTTAGGAAAATAATACTTTATATTGTATAATTTCAGTGTAAATATCCATTTAAAGATACTTTTCGAGCTCCTAATCAACGTAACTCCTTACGACACTTTCCACATTTAGAAATTATATAATAATATACTTTAATAGTAAATTACCTCCTATTATTTTTATTTTCATTAAGAAGACAGTTGAATTACCTTCTATTTTTAAGCCACAGTTGACTGAGTACAAAACATTTATCACTTTTACCCGCAGATGTTAGTTTTTTTATCATTTCACTAGTGCTACGCAGTGAAGCCGAACTTTATATTAAATAATTTATTATATCAGAGGATTTAAATTTATATTCGTGATAATTTTAAAATAAAATGATACTTTAATAATTTATAAAGGTTTTTTAAAGTATTAAATAATGTTTTTTTTTAAGTTATTTTAGTAAATTAATCGGTTAAAAAAGCAAGTTGTTCTACTAAAATTTCAGTGAAATGAATGTTAAAAATGCAGTTGATGATATTCAAACGTTTAAAAATTTATTTCCGTAGTAAAGATGAAGGACAATGTTAAATAAAAAACATAAGGAGAGATAGTTATCTATAACATAAGTAACAGTTGCCAAAATTTTATTTAGGTCAGTATGAGTTATCTTTAGATTTCACTCACTTCATTTAAATTGTAGAGCATTACAAGAATGTAAATTAGGCATTACACCTAAATTTCTAGACGACAAATTCAAAATTCTTTAATATATATATATATATATNTAATTTAATCTGTGGATAATTTAACTGGATAATAACGTTAACAAGGTAATATTTTCCTTTTTTAAAATACTTTTTAATTAAAAAATACATAAAATTATATTTTTGAGACAAATAAATGTAGGATTTGTATTATTCTGAGGAATTGATCGTTTGAAACAAATAAAGTTTAGAAAGAATATGTAAGAAAGTATGAAACTATAACACATGAAAGCAATAGCATATCCAGGTATCATCGAATGATGCATCAGGAATAGGCTTGTGCATGAAATTTTGGAGATAAATCTATCTAATATATATATATATATATATATATACAGAGCCATAAAAAATTGGGAGTAGAGCGAAATTCAATGTTATTTAACTGTTACGTAAACAAGAGAAAATCTATATCAGTTCGTAAATCGAATCTTGCGAAGGAACTAAATTAAAAACAATTGTTAGAAAGGATATAAAAATAAAGTAGTAGAGACTTCGATCTCACCTTCTTTACGGTTCCCACCTGAATTTACGTTCTTATATACCTTTAGCAATTGTAAAAAAATCATTGATAAAGATCCTTCCAGACGTGGAGTCAATTATTTATGATGTCAGACAATACTAGAAGCAGGAAGGTTTCTTCTACCGATACACTCATTGCAGTCATTCATATGTAGTAACATTATACCCTTCTTTAGATCCACATACAACCTAACTTGTTCGCATTAAATAACAGGATAGAAGGAAGGAAGGTAAAATGCCAGGTAGAAATAATCTCAAATATTTTTTAATAGAAAATGGCAAAGGTTTTTATTCTATTTTTATTTATAAAATAAAAAAAAAACATACCTGACTATCTCGTAGTTAACCTTGAAATAACTTAAATTAAGTTGAATGTATGGAGTTAAACAGGTCTATAAACTCATTAAAAATTGTGAATGAGCCAAGTTTCATTCTTAAGTACTGGTTACTATTTAGTGAGTAAATTAAACCTACAGATGAATTTTTGCTAGTTTATTAGTATAAAATAGAGAAATCAAGCTTAAATTATCACGTTGATAGTATAAAAATAAACAAATAAATAAAAAAAAATGTAGCCTGGCTGCCTGTCTGTCCGTTCAGAAGCTTCTGTATCTGTGTAATCTTTTGTGACATGAAAGACAACAGTGATAATCATTTTCTTTATGTGAGAAAAAGTTTTGACAGGTCAAGCATTTGTTTACAGATATATGATAGGTATCTACTTTTTTCCCTTGTCTTTGATCTAATCTTTGAGAAAAAATGCTGGTAACAGATTCTNAAAATTTTTAAAAAATAAATAAAAAGTGAAAATTTTTAAAAATCGAAAGTGAAATGAACATGAAAAGAAAGCAAAAGTAAAATTTATAATAAAAGTGAAAGTTAAAGTTAAAAATATACAGGAGAGAAAAATTAAAAAAATATATATATATTAAAATAAAATTTTAAAATGAAACTAAATTATAATATAAATAAATATTTTAGGTGAGAAAATAAATTCAAAAGTGCTGGATCTCCATTATACACTTCTTGCGGCATTATTTATTGAATTAGTTCAAATTTAAATAGACCTTTTTTTAATATATGAGGCATGTAAATGACTTTCTAATCTAAATATTTATTGGTAAGTTTGTATTTTAAATGGTTAAATCGAACAATGAGCAACTTCCACCTCTATACATCATCCATTACAGTTTGTATATAGTAGATATCACGTGTGTTGACTTGTCGGGTCTTTACGGCGGCTGGCACCGTTTCTTGACCTTCTACATTCGACCAATGACCTTTATTTTGATCCTGGCAACCGAACACAAAACCTCTTTTCTGTATAATCTCATCTCTTACTTTTTTATTTTAGTCTACAGTCTGATGTAATTGAAAGAAATGAACACGTTAACACTTTATTTTCGTATGGTGTTTGACGTCAATGTTACTTTAATAATTAAAATGTGTATATATTGATAATCTACATAATTAATCTTAAATATAGGAAGGTTACGTTTGGGTATAGTGGCGTAACATCTAAATTTAGATAAAGAAATGTAAGAAATTGTCACACGTAAGGTTTGCATTTGGAGAAAAGGAAAAGTCAACGTTCCTTGACCTTTTAGGTAAAAACCTTTTCGTAAGTGACGTCAGAAGACTGATGGCTTGGCAAAGGTACCACTTAGTCCACCTAAAAAGCAATATGATCCCAAGGACAAGCGTGTTTAGAATTGTATGAATGTCGCGGCCAAATTGGATTAATCTTATGAATTTTGGTCAAGGTGCAACGGAGATTAAATGCTCACGTGTGCTGATGTATGTAAACACGTTTAATTTATATGGATCAGATAACGATAAGGGACTTAATTATGCGGAAATAAACACGATAATTTAAAGTGTATACATCGGAAAACACGCAATTTAATTGTTTACACAGATATAAAAGTTATAACTTTATATACTGAAGGTTTATATATCGATTTGTAAAGTAACTAAACGTTAAATATATGTGGAGAAAAAATCAGAAAAGTAACATCTTCTTTACATGTGTCATTCCAGTTTGACATTGGGAGCAAAATATATATAATTAACTCTCATTTTGATGTAATTGGAATTTCATAGATAGCTATCGGAGACGTAATTAGTCCTTTTGATTATTGATCGACCACATCAGTGAGCTTCTATACACCATTAATGAGTACATGGGAAAAATGATAATGATCCAGGAGAAAAGAAGACAGCAAACTATTTACACATACCATTAAACTGCCATAAATCGTTCAACACTATTTTCAACTGTGCCAATTAAGAGGAACGAAAATGTAAAATATTAGCTAGATACCTGTCGACAAGGAAGAAAACTTTTAAAAGTGTCTTTGTAATTATTACCATTATTCAACTGTTTGAACAAAATAAACAATTATTGGATATATTCCCGAACTAAATCGTACCTTTTTAAAGATTATTTAATGTATTAGAACATGTTATTAATGTCTAGAATACTCCAGATCTGGTTATAGAGCCCAAGGCTCTTCTAGAGAGCTCATTACTTAATTTCTCTAATGAGGCACTTTAAAGATGTTTTATGATACGTGATGCACCACTTACGAAAGATAAGCTAGAGATTCGCCAATAATAAGAAAAAAATTGATAGATTAAGGTAGAAAATAGCCAGATAAACCTTTATTTCCAAGAGTTAAGGTGTATATATCTGCATATTAGCGAACTTAACAAAGAAAGTAAAGAAATTAATAAGGAAAAAAAATATATTAGCCTTCGGCTGGATGGCAACAATTTTAAGACGATGCAATCATAAAAGTAATGATGTTAAAGGAATGTAGGAGCGACTAAAGTATACATAAATATCTTTTATAGTAGAACAAAGTAGAAAGGAGCACCATCCCTATTCAAAACAAGTGAATTAGTTCTGGTTGTATCTCCTTTTTTAAACTTTACTACAGATTTATACATCACATTTCTCCCTGAAGATACATTTTGATGGATGAAGGAAAGCATTCATAATTCGGCGTATATTTTAAGAAATTTATCTTTACTTTTAATCTGAGAACTTAAAGAAATTTCTACTTCATCCCTCTCTTTATTTTTCCAAATAAAAAAAGCATATTTTCTGCTTTCAACACTCGTTTTTTTTAAATAGCATATTAATCTGTTCAGAGTTTTTTTCAACGCCATGATAATTAGTTGTTACTTTTTAAAAAATTAATTTTAAATATTTATATATTTATATATCATTTTCTAGAGAAAGTTTTGAATTACTTGAATGATTAATTGATAAATTTTGTATAAATAAAAAATAAAAAAATAATAATATTTTTGTTATAAATAATGATTAAGAAACACGAACATTTGTAATTTATAAAAGGAAAAAGGATTATTTATAACGTAGTATCAGCGTATATAATTTTAAAAATATATAAATTATTATTATAAATTGTTTAAATTTTCTTATTTGGAATGAATATTTAAACAATATTTCATTATAATTTAATTAAGATTTTGAGTTTATTTATTTTATTTATTAATTATTTATTTTAATTTATTTTTAAATCTTTTAATTATGAATTATTCGTCAATTTATTTAAAAAAAAAATTAATTTAAAAAATTTTATTGCATTTTAATTCATTTTATTGATTTTTTAAAATTAATTTCGTTATGGTAAAAATTAATTGTATTTTCTCTTAAATTTTCATTTTATTTTTGTATTTATTTGTTTTAATTTTTTTAATGAAAATAATTAGTAAATTCTTAAAATAAAATGAAAAATTTAATTAAAAATGTCAATTAATTTTTAGAAAAAAATCAACTGCAAAATAAAATTTATTTTTAAAAAACGCAATGAAGTAAAATAAAATACAATTACATTTTTATTGATGTAATTATGTTTATCATACGTAACAATTACATTGATTAATTAGGAAATATACAACTTAAGTGTAATTTACATTAATAAAAATGCAATTGTATTTTATTTTAATTCATTTCTTCAAAAAAAAAAACAGTTTCAATTTTTTGTAATTGATTTTTTACAAAAATTAATTGACATTTTCTCTTCAAACCATGATTTTACTTCTAAAATTTACAAATTATTTACTGTTATTTATATTTACTGCAAAAATAAAATAAAATAACAAAGAAATAAGAGAATATCACTTAACTGTTTATACATTTTAATATAATTTCTTAATTTTTTCCTTGATAATTTCTTTTCATTAATTTCTTTGTTTAATTTATGAATCATTCTTAAACTTATATAATTTTGAATTTCTTTTTTTTTTCCTGGGGATTCAAGGTTGAATCCATGAAAAAGCAAATGATGTAATGATCAAAAATCTTTAGATTTAATGCCAGATAATTTAGTAATAGATACTCAAATGATGTCATTGTGTTCTAATGATATCTTATCACATGTTTCAGGCCACATGTGTGCGCTCATCAGGAAACGGAACTCGTAAAAGTCCGAAAACCATGCACCAAAGCTTTCACCCAGATGGTGAGAGTTTGGAAACACAATTGCGCTCATTATAATAATTGGTGTGTAGGTTATGAACCAAGGTGAGTTTGTAGCAATAATTCCCCCCTCCTAATTTTCACCCGGTTGTTTTATATATTATGTAAATAAAGTAATAAAAATAAGGATTTTCGACTTTAATTTTTCAGTTTAGCATTGAAATTCTGGAAAAAGATAATAAAAAAATTTTGCACAGAGTTGTTTAAAAAATATATCAAATTTTGTGCATGAAATTTAATGAAATTAATGCCGATTTCATGGCATTGTTATATGAAATCATATGGCATATAGTTTAAAGAATTATACGATTGTTTTATTATATAAATAATTAAATTTTATAAATATATATGTAATTATTGGGATGCTTTCATTAGAAATTTGGATGATAATTGAATGATTTTAACAGAAATTAAAATGATAAATTGGTTAATGTAGGATAAATAGGATAATAAATACTTTAAATTTAATTTTAAAAATTATATTTAAATTCTTGTGAGGTTTTTTTTAAATAGAAATCTGTATGATGAATGGATTATTTTGACAGAAATTAGGATGATAAATGGGTTAATGCCCGTAAATCATTCTTAAAAACATTAAATTTACTGCTTAAAAGTTATAAAAATCTTAATGTTCTACAGTAATTTTATACCAGTAAAAATATTTTACTGTTGATTTGTGGCTTTCTATTTTAAATAATCACAGCATAATCTTAGAATATTTGCAATATAATTTTCCCTACAGGACCGTATATTACTCATCTTTCACTGATGCTTTCGAACGTAAACTGCATACAGTTTATGACTGTTGTAAAGGTTGGAAGCGTCTAAATGGTGAATCCGGATGCAACCATCGTAAGTAAAGATCTAAATAAATCTTTCTTAATCTTTAAAAGTAATAAATCTTCAATAAACAATAAACAAACACATGATTGATTGCATGATAAGTCACATTTCTTACCAATTTCCAATGCTTCTTTTACTTCTTTTGAGGCCAAGACTTTGATGTATCGAGTGTTGAAGGGTTAAATTCATTAATAACAGTTGCAGTAACTGTATATTGTTGTTTATACCAAGAAAAATTGCAGATAAAATATTTTTATGCGTTAAAAAATAATAAAATCTTAGTTTTATGCTTATATATTGCATGTAAGGAGAGTTTTTAACTAATTTAAATTGATGTTTTTTAAAGTAATTCATCTTTTTAATGTAGTATTAACTGGTTTTAAATGTAATTTACGATGTACTTAATATTGTAATTATATATAATTTATATTTTTCAATGGAATAATTATTTTACGTTTTTAAAAAGAAAATATCGGTATTTAATGTAGTGAAATAGTCATAAATTCGAGCATTTAATGCATATAAAATCATTATAAATGTGTGTAATGTTATAAAAATAAATCTAAGTAAACGTATCTATGCTTAGGAATAACTATGCAAGAATAAAACATAAAGGTCTGATAGATCTATGTGATTATATATAGAGATGTATGCAACTATACGCAATTACATGGAAACTTATTGTAATTGCATAGATTTATGAGAAATGTAAGCCACTGTATACAACTGCATACAGCAATAAACTTCAGCTGTATGCAACTGAGACGTACTGCTGTTAACTTAGTTGCATGTATTTGCATACATTAAATGAATACGGCCTCAGTTATAAAACTGAGACCGTTTGCAATTATGTATAATAATAAATTAAATAATGTTTATCTTGATGTACGGCATTTTAAATGCCATTCTCCTCGTCGCACGTACAAAAGTAACGTTATACAGTCAAATCTCTGAACAACGGTCACTAATGGAAACATTAAAAAAAAATGGCTGTCGTTCGGAGGTTATTGTATATGCATTTCAAAAGAAACGTTTGTGAAAAAATGGCCGTCGTTTAGAGGTGACCATTATTAAAGGTTCGCAAATATATGCAAATATATAAAGGTTCTCTATATGCAAATATTTTATATACATTAGCATAAAATTGCAGGGTAAACAGTAAATTACAATCTATAACTAGATACGCCACTATAAATTACACTTATAAACATATGCAACAATAAACCGAGATTTAACAGCGATTATAATTAAACAATTAAGATAAATGTATCTATATTTACAACTTTAACATTCCGTAACTTGATACATCAAATTAAACCCGTTTAATTATAAATATAGCATAAATATTTACATAAAAATAAACATATACGTCCAGTATATATCGTGTATTTTAACATTTTACTACACAAAGTTATATGTAACTATACAGCTGTATGAAAATATGCGTAGTAATAAAGCTTCGTAACTGTAAACAGAGCCAGATTTACACTTGTTACGACCTGAAGCTATAATATTTGAGGCTTTTCCCTCCATCAAATAGAATAAATTTAAAAGCCCGAATCCTTAAACCCTCTGAGGCCCTAAGCAGGAGTATTAACTAAGCACTTATTCACACAATTTAAACTGTAAACCGAGCATATAAACATAAAATAAGGTGTAACTTATTTAAAATGACTAGCACACAGATACTAGATTTAATTACATTACATATATTTATGCAAAAATTATTAAAATTAGGCAATTTTCTTGTGTAATTATACAAGAAGAACGGGTCGTGCCTATCTTAACGTCGGAAACGAATATTTTACATAGGAGTTTACATATAGGAGACGTGATGCGATCCAATACATTTTAAAACTTACAGCAGTAACTCACTCAATCAGAAACGATCAGAACCGCCTTCTTTACGTGGCTATGACCTCATAACAAAACATTTTTCTTCAACTGCTCCTCTTTTTCTTTCTTTAGTCACAAGTCCGCCGTCTCTTAGGCGCCTTGAAGTAGAATGCAATAACATGACGATTATGTAGCTGTATGTTATTTGAAACAACACGATCAGTCTTCCTCTTCTATCTACTTCTATCAATTGTGCTACAAAAATAATTTTCATACAGATTTAAATGCTTTAACCTGCAAGAAAAGCAAGAAAATGTTGTAATCTTTGTGATTTTTTCAGTGTAGAAAGGACCTGTTCGTACTAAATAACCATTTTTTACTTATATGTCTATCTAGTGATACCATTAAAGTAACAAAACTTGACAAGTTGTCTAACAATAAGTAGGAAGAAGCTGAGAGTTTAATAATTGTCAAGTACTTATTACGAGCCTGAAGCATGTTGTTAATGAAACTACACTCTTAGAATTTATAGTCACCTTTCTAGAAATGAATACAAGGGTCAGTTAATAGATATATATGTATATATATTTTTTCTTTTCTTTCTTCTGCAAAGTTGTAAATTGTTCTATATATAGTAAGGGTCATAAGTGCACTTGTTGAGTAAATTATGTGATTGTTTTCTAACAGTAGATCCCTTGTCGGCTGGTATCTGATAAGGCTATTAAATTCTTCCGCAGTCTTTAAGAATGTTAAGTATGTTAAATCTATTGTTTATGTATTGTAATCAGGAAATAGTCCAGAAATTCCTTAAATAAATAATATAAATTGTGTTAAAATATAGGAAAAGAGAGTGAAAGTTTGTAAATTTTTTTTTCTATTGTACTCTTGTTTTTCCTTGTATTTTTCCTTTTTCTCTTTATCTCTTCTCCTTATTTCCTTATTTTTCTAGCTGATAAAATGGAAAAAGTGTGTATTATTTTTTAATTTGATGAAATTAAGTGATATAATTCAACGAATTTTATACAAGAAAATGCAGTAACTTTCCTACAAAAAATGCTAAAAAAACACAAAAAATAAATAATATCTAATGTATTCTTATTTGATGTTTTTAAAATAGAATATGCTTTTATTATATATAAATAATTTTTCATTATAAAGGTTATATGGTTGATGTTTTTGTTTACATAAAGTGAAAACTGGGCATTTAAGCAAGGTTATTAATAGTAATCGATTGCTAAGGATTTAAGGAAAATCCTTAAAGAAATCCTCTATAATCATCAAAGGATATCCTTGTGGATTTAATTACAGTTTACAAATAGACAAGACTACATATAAATCCTTAAATTAATTATCCTTAACTATCCTTTAAATTATTCTTAAATATATCTTTTTGGATATTTTTAAAACAGAATAAATAAATTTTATTTAATTTTTTGCCTCTTTGAGGATCAGGAAATTGTTTCTTTGACGTTAAAATAACAATTTATCAATCTATCTTCAAGGCTAAATTATTGCTTAACAAGTTTAACATTGGAACATTGCTTCAGATTTGATTTTGTTACTGAAAAATTGATTTTATTTCATAAAATATTTAATCTAAATCTTATAAAATATCATGAATTTTAATTTAAAATGAATTTTTTTTATTTAAAAAAATCCATAAAATTAATAATCAAATCGATATTTTATTCCAAGATTCTCACTACAGCCCGTAAAATTTTGTATTTTTTAAATGAATTTTTGATGTGATTTTATTGAAAATGTGAATTTTTGTTACTAGAAAATACAAAATACAAAAATTATTTTAAATAAAATGCAGTGTTTTCTAGTGATACAAAAATACAAAAAAATATTCTTGTGTTTTTAATAAAAGTAGTGGAAAAAATTCTCTCATTCTTACAATAACTTTCACGCTTCTTGATAAACGAGTGGCAATAAATATCTTGTCATTTAAGCTAGTCTTTTACTATCCTTTATTGAAGCAGAACTCATGCTGATATCTCCATTCTTCTATCCCATAACTCGATATTATCCACTCTTTAGCCCACAAATACTAATTTATTACAAATGAATGTCGTTCTAGAAATACATAACTCGGTTAAGCAGGGACATTTTGTGAATAGTTCCTACTTATATCACTCTTACAACTTTTATTTACTAAAAAAAAAGAAAGAAAGAAATTGTTAACAAAGAAGCTTAACTCTAATATTTACGTTTCTTTAATCATTAGAATTTTTATAATAATTAATTAATTGTCAAATTGTCTTAAGAGTTTATGGATAATTCTATTGAAATTTAAGGAAAATTCTGCTAAAATGTAAGGAAAAACTCCTCGTGAGATATTATCCTACATTCTGTAATCACTGAGATATGATGCACCGTTTAGAGAGGGTGTGAGATCGCCATTTTTCCTTTAACCTATGCCTTGTTCTTAACCTTAAGTGTGATATCTTCTCATTAAAAATCCTATTATTATTATTTTTTTTCGTTTAATCTTCTTCCTGTTTCAAATGATCAACAAAAATTCTTGTTTTCTATCTAAAATTTCCAAATTTTTTGCATATATTTTAAACTTTTTGATGGATTTTTAATGAATTTCGATCCATTTAAAAATGAATAATTCAACGTTAACCTTATATCTGTATTTAAAACATATATATATTATACACTTCTTGCGGCATTATTTATTGAATTAGTTCAAATTTAAATAGACCTTTTTTTAATATATGAGGCATGTAAATGACTTTCTAATCTAAATATTTATTGGTAAGTTTGTATTTTAAATGGTTAAATCGAACAATGAGCAACTTCCACCTCTATACATCATCCATTACAGTTTGTATATAGTAGATATCACGTGTGTTGACTTGTCGGGTCTTTACGGCGGCTGGCACCGTTTCTTGACCTTCTACATTCGACCAATGACCTTTATTTTGATCCTGGCAACCGAACACAAAACCTCTTTTCTGTATAATCTCATCTCTTACTTTTTTATTTTAGTCTACAGTCTGATGTAATTGAAAGAAATGAACACGTTAACACTTTATTTTCGTATGGTGTTTGACGTCAATGTTACTTTAATAATTAAAATGTGTATATATTGATAATCTACATAATTAATCTTAAATATAGGAAGGTTACGTTTGGGTATAGTGGCGTAACATCTAAATTTAGATAAAGAAATGTAAGAAATTGTCACACGTAAGGTTTGCATTTGGAGAAAAGGAAAAGTCAACGTTCCTTGACCTTTTAGGTAAAAACCTTTTCGTAAGTGACGTCAGAAGACTGATGGCTTGGCAAAGGTACCACTTAGTCCACCTAAAAAGCAATATGATCCCAAGGACAAGCGTGTTTAGAATTGTATGAATGTCGCGGNAACGCTTTTTAAAATCTATTTTAAATAAAATGTCTTATAATATAAATTTTAATAGGAATAAACAGTAATTTTCTATCTGAAAAATCGAAATTTATTTATTCGTGTATCTTGATAGAAAAGTAGTTTAAATAAATTTCTATTTTCTAAAAATTCAAGAATGCAAATTCTTTAATATATTCAATTCCCTTAGGTTTATACTCGACTCAATTTTCTTCAATCTAGTTTTCTAGTTTTCTTAAAATCTTTCTTTAAATTATTTCTTTTGATCTCCACTTGATAGATTAAAATGTTCTGGAGCCATTGACGATAATTATCTCTCAATAAATTCAAGAGAGGTAGCGATCTAGAAATTTATCACTATCATTATTATACCACCATCACGATCCCCACTATTATCCTCATTACTCTCACCCTTACCCCCATCACCACTACCACTACCACCCCATATACCCTCCATCATCATAACACCAACACCACCCCCGCCTTTATCATCACCACCTTTATCATTATTATTATTATCATCATCATCATTATATTATCATAATTTCTCCCATCTCCAGATATTTTTAAAATCCTTTTTTGGTACATAATTAAACGTTACCCATTACTGTCTCGTGTATAAAATATTCAATTATCTACCAAGAAACGATCTAAAAATAACTAGAGATGATGATGATGATGATGGTAACAATAAATTTCTAAATCGCTCGGTCTTGATTAATATTATTGAAAAATATATGTAACTAGGAGAAATAATCATGGCAAAAAATTTGTAGATCAATCACTCTTAATGTTATTGAGAGATAATGATTTTTATCTCTCATCTTTATTCATTTATGAAGAAAAGATTTTAAAAAATAATAAGAAGAAAAAGCATTTTTCATTATTAAGAAAGATCGATCTAAAAATTCATCATTATCATCATCATCATTTCTCTTATCTTCTCATATTTTAGATCTTTTCTCGGTAGATAATTAAAATGTTCTAGATGTGAATCATTAACAATCATTATTTTTCAATAATATTAGAGATTGACCTAAAAGCTTATCATCATTATCCTTTCTCCTATCTCCATATATTTTCTATCTTTTCTTACTAAATGATTAAAAGTGTAAGCTATTAAAAATCGTTATATCTTAACAATACTAAAAGAGATTGATGCAAAGATGCTTTATCATCACCATCATCATTTCTTCTATCACTAAATATTATTATTATTATTATTTACTCTGATAGCTCAATGTAATGGTGGAATTTGTTTTAATGGAGGAAGATGCGTAGGAAGATCGAATGTTTGTGTTTGTCCTTCTGGCTATCATGGTCCAAGATGTCAATATGGTAAGTGAACTTTCTAATATGTCTTACAAATTAACTTATATATAATATATTAATATTCTAAGCTAGTTATTTAGTTATAGATGTATTATACTCTGAATTAACAAGTACTTTGCAACACTATATTTAAATAAATCGTGTAATTCTACTGTTTATTTAAATCTAGAAACGAAGAATATTTGTTAATATAATATTTTATATTATATTAACATTTATTAAGATTCTGTATGTTCAAAANATATTAAAAAAAATATATATATAATAAAATTTAGATTTTTGTAAAAAAATCAATTTTTCATTTAAAAAAATTACAATTTCTGATATTCGAATGGAAATTCTAGAAATTATTTATTAAATTTATAACTGAAAATTACTTTTTTGCTCAATTAAATACTTGTAAACAGTAAAAGAATTTATAAATAAATAAATTATTATTTATATTATTTATTTATTTATTCTTGAAATATGTAATTTATTAATGAATTAAAAGCAATTTTAGAAGATTTTTAACGTTATTTATGAGTATTTTATCCTTCATCAAGAATCAAAAAAAGGGCATTTTCCACATCACTCATCCCAATTTTCCTATCCACACGCTAATGTAATTCAAAACTCATTTATATATATATATATTCAGAAAATATATATTTTTTTCTAATTATTTTAATTTATTTAATGGATACATACAACAGCAGCTGGTTTCATTTGGATAAGTAACTCTAACCTTCAGATATTTCAAAAAAAGGATATAACATTTGTAAATTAAGTTAAAAAAATATATTATCAGTAAATTAATCAAATCTTTAACTTAAAATTATGTACCAATTAGCTAAGGTTTCTTCATTAAACATTTATCTCAAACCCCTTTTTAAGATGTTTATGATGAATATAAAGTGATTATATCAGAGTTTGATGCTAGTGATATATCAGAAATTAATGTTTTTACTTAATTAAACTACGAGCTGTTAATTGCAGCAATTATTTTTTCCTATTCTAGAATGTTCTAGATGAAGAAAAATCTATAATTTAGCTCTAAATATATTTTCAAGAACCATTAAAAATTGATGTTAAAAAAAAAAATGTAACTTCATTCGTCTGCAAATTACATAAAAGCTCTTTAGAAGGCTCCACTGTGACTAATTTTAGCTATTATATTAAGTTTAGTAATGTTTTAGATCGATATTGGAGAGTAGAACCTCATAAATTATCAAAAACTCGAGTTCTGAATGGGTTTTATGAAGTGGAAAGCAATCAAAAAAAATTAATTATAAGGAGAGATAAATTAGTTAAATGGCATTATTTTTTTCGAAAAAATAAGCCAAATTTTATTAGAATTATATATTATATAATTAGACGTTTATATTTGTGATTTAGTAAGGGATTTTTTTCGATAGAAAGGGGAGTAAAGTATCTAAATCTTTCGTAAAAAGTAGTGAAGTGTAAAAGGAAGATTAAGTTAAAAGTTAGAGAAAATTAATGGGAGTTAAATAAATTCGTAAAATTCGATTATACATGAATAAATTCCTTAGATTTAGTGGAAAAAAATAAATAAATTCGCTAGAATTAGATAAAGATTTAGAACATTGATAAAGATGATTGCTACAATTGATAGGCTTGTAGTTGGATAAAATTTGACCAAAGTTTATGTATCTCATAGCTGTATCTAATGCATAAAATATTGTCGTCGTTAACTTACCATTTCTGGTAGATGACGTAATATAACGTTTTTTTTTTTTTATGGAGCAAGTTGGAATAAAATAAGTCTTGCTAGAATTTTACACAGGAAAAAAATGTCTAAAATGTAAAAAAAAAAATACGTCGTAATGACGATCTGTTATTGATTTTCATTGAGATGTATCAGTTTCTGACGTCATTTTCCGATAAGCGATGTCAGAAACTGATACGTCACAATGATCAAATGATGTGTAAAAACACTTATCGGTTAGTAAGTACTGTACGTCAAATAACGATATTTTTTTTCTTTATAAAATGGTTAAGACGTAAGATATGATTGGTTTAAACATTTTATACATAAATAATGTGGAATATTCATATTTTTCCATCAAAAAATGATAAGTTATCACGATTTTATGGACCATAAAATCATGAATTCGAAAAAAAATAATTCTGAATAAAATTTAAGATTAAATATTATTAAAAAGCTGTAAAGTTAATTAAAAATTTAGTAAATTAAGTACATCATCCAGTTTTCTGTAGAAAGCTGTTAAACGGATTAGACATTCGCGTGTAAGATAATGTAATATATATAAAGTAAATAATGCAAAATACCTCACTTTGTTAAAAAAATTTCTAATTTTAATCTCGTCTCTGTCTAGTTTAAGTGATAAATCATATAATCTTGACATTTTCAAGTGTTTACTTTATCCCGTTTGCCTGGAAGATGTTTAGGAAACGATTCAACACTTTAACTTTTGTAAATTAGTCACAAACAATTGAAAAACACTTTAAAAATGCTATTAAACAGGTTGTTAAAAGGAAATTATTTCCTAAATATAAAAATCAAATTAATAATAAAGCCAAGAGAGAAATTACAAAGAATGCCTTTGATTGGAATTTATTTTATGATTTTCGGTGTAATTGCTTGGATTTTTAATGCATTTTTTTTTCGCAGTAAATTATTGTATTTTTATGTCTCCACTCAGAAATTATGTTTATAATCTTTACCACTTTTAAGTTAATTACATTCAGGTTAATGATCTGCAATTAAAATATTTTCCAGAAACGTTATTATTATTCTTGATGGTTTCTAGTTAGCATCTACTTATGTCTGTTAAAAATTTTTTTTTAAATTAATTAAAAATATTATTAACAATCTATTCACGTGTATATAAGCAATGGTCTATACTGAATGATAGGAAAAAAATAATTTTGAACTATAATTAAAATTTTGATAAAATTATTAATTTAAAAAAAATTATACTATAAAATCAGAGGAAGAGGGTTTTATAGTACTTATATTTTCCGCGGGGTCCTAGTGAGTAAGTATGAAAAATTTGGTACAAATCGGGGCAAGTGTTTAAAAATATATAAAGAACATACATGCAGACAGACATTCTATTATATTTGTTAATTATATTTAATTGATTAATTTAATTTTTAATTTATATATAGTATCTTGTAATAAACATTAAATTTATTGAGTTTTGCTTTATTTAATTAAAGAAGTTTCTTTAATTAAATAAAGCAAAACTCGAATAAAGCAAAAATTCGAATTCTTTTTTCAATTTTTAAACAAAATTTCATTTTATAAAATTGTTTTTAAAATATTTCATTCTTGTTTNAATGTTAAATTCACTTAAAATATTTTAAATTTAAATTTTTTTTTAAATCGAAGTTATTTTTTTTAATTTTAAAAGTTTGTATTTTTGTAATTTACTTGGTTTTATAAAATTAAATTTAAAAAAAATCAAATTGTATTTTATAAATTCAATTTACAAATATGTAATTTAAAAATAAAAAATACAGTTTATAAAAAGTCAAATTGTATTTTTTGTAATCAACTTAATTTATATAAAAAGGCAATTGTATTTTTATAAGTTATTCTTTGAAAAATTGACTTTTTTTAATTGTAAAATTTATATTTTTGTAAATTGAAAACAATTATTATAAGAATTATTCAATACCTTATAAAATACAACACATAAAATTTAATTAAAATTATATTTATTTCACGATCTTCCATTTTAAATTACATTTTTAAAAAAATCAAAAATTTTACTAAGAAACAAACCTTGCTTGAGATATTTTCATAAAATTCTTTTACGTTTATTTAATATTTTAAAAAATATTTTAAACGAAAAATTCGTTCGTAAATAACTTATAAAATTTTTATATAAACTCTTTTAAGTTTTTAAATAATTTTTTTAAAATAATTTTTAAGATATTAAAATTCTTTATAGTAACTTGAAAATCTCAGGAGATATTCTGAATGGTTCCGAAGATAATTTAAATTTTTTTTTTTATGTAGACGTTAAATAAAGTGTGTTATCGTGTGTATGAAACTATGAACTTCATTTATAGTCTACTCAATAAGTAGAAAACTAGAAGATTTTTACTAGATAACAACTTATTAACTTTTTATTCAAACTCTATCGAGAGACCCCATTGTTTGCATGCGTAGGCGGAACATGGGGCCTCATCTCATTTTGTCCAGGTAATCGGGTAATTTTTATTTAATCGTTGGGGTACCAAAAGGGAAACCTTTCGTGACGTGATAATAAGATAAGTTTCCAAATTTGAAAGCTCTCAATTTGGATCTTCAGGAGGAGTAAATTGAAGAACATGAATGATTATCTTCTCCAATTCTTTCTCACTCTTCTTCTTCTTCTTTACTCCGGGAGTTTTTGGAAATAATAACTTACATTTTGACTTTTAGACGACAGAATGGGTCAAAGGTCGAAGTGAACGACAGTAGATTTTTAATGTTTCACTCAAGATATACCCCCAAATGTCACATCATAAATGATGGACAAGCACTCGAGAAAAATAAACATCTTCTAGATGTTTGTTTGACCCTAGTTCTAAAGTTGTAAATGGCCGAGTCTCTAGATTATTTTGTTATTTTCTTTTTATTTATAAGACGAAGAAAAGAAAAATTTATCAGATTATTTATTATCGAGATAAAAATAAACTCGAAAATATTTCAAAATTCTTCTACGTCATTGTGGTGATGCAGAAAGAAAAATGTCCACTTCGCTTCTAAAAATCTGTAAATATATTCTAAAAAATTCTTTTCGTATTAAAATAATACATTTTTTCCCGTAAAAATATTAGTTTTTAGTAGAAAATAACTTTAAAAATAAGCAAGACATCTGTGATAAATAATATATAAATAATAAGAATTAATTTATTAATTCTTCAAATGTGCTAAGAACTTTGATAACTAACAGTTATCAAAACATTTCTGCTTATCATTATGATAATGAAATGCATAAGTTATGAGGATATCAATACATTAAAAGGAAATGGAAGTGACAAGATGTCATCACCCATCATCAAATCATCCTTAAAAGCCTGAGGCAATTGATAATGTTTATTTTTTTCAATCATTCAATTATTTTTATATATTTTATTTATTTTTATTTTATAAACACTACGTTTATTTTTCAAATATAATATAAAATACAGTAACTTTGAGGTCTCCTTTAACAATTAAAAAAAAAAAAAGATTAAAGAAGTGTCCTTCTAGTGTCACACCCTAAAGCTCATCTAGGATCATATAACTAAGAATATATTTATCATAATTGGGCTTCAATTTTAGACCTATAAATTCATCTGTCCTTCCTTAATTACAGTTTATTTCCCCCCTAAACAAGGCGAAAAACGAAGGCTTTATACAATTATGCATCGAATTTTGTCCCCATTCCACCACCTGGACCACTTGACAAGCCAACATTACACGTTTTTATTTTTAGCATTCTAAATTTAGCACGAAATAAATCTTTGTTTGTGTTTATATTATAAACAATTTTCTTTTTAACAAATATATCCATATCATATTTTATTCATAAGAATTAAAAGATTTATTGCTTTTAAAATGCGTTTTAATCAACTACACTGTTACATAATACGAAACGAAATGCAATTATATTAAATATATATTTTTATACAATATAAATAATTTATTATATATATATTNATTATTGTGATTTTTATGTTTATATCGGATGATACAACTTTTTCGTTCGAAATTTTACTTTAAAAATTGTCAATTTCATAATTTATGAATGAAACTTATCAAAAAATAATCGATTTCAAAGATTTTATATGAATGACTCATTCATAATTTTTTTTACTATTTAAATTACGTCAAGTTATTTACGTCAATTTTTATAATTATTTTATTATTTAAAGCTATATTTTATTTTAATTTTTTACGAACATATTTTCAATTTTACTATTTAAAAATGATGTAAAAATGTATATTTTAGATGATAATTTTTTAATAATTATTATGTTATTTATTATATTAAGATTTTAATAAATCACTTTTCAATTTTATTATAAATTATTATAATTATTTCACTGTTTAAAATGACGTTAAAGTTTCTATTTTAGATAATATTTATGAACGAATTTTACATTTTGACAGATTTTTTTAAGTGTTAAATTTCCTACAAATTCTTATAATTATTTTATGATTTAAAATCGTATTAAAACCTCGATTTCTTTTAATTTTCCAACGAATCAATGCTCATTTTTAGCTCGAAATAATCCCATTTCCTTCGATTTTTTTGCATGACATCACTCATTATTCTTCCATATAAATGCCAAGCAAGTGCCATATGTTTGTAATTGCGATATCAGTTTAAACATGATACTAAAGAAACAATTTACTAATTGCGTAGGAAGTAACGCTTATATATACATTATTATATTAATTTTTTAAACGAATTTTGAAATTCCCAAAGGAAAAGATCGACTAAAAATAAATAAATAAATTTAAACTATTCAAGGACTTCCCTAAACATGTTTTATTTGGCAAAAGTTATTTACATTATTTAAAGAGATCGGCATGCTATTTGTCAATGAAAGTTCGGTTCCGGGAATATGTGACGTTAGTATCGACGTCACACTAGTTTAAACCAATTGCAACTAACTTTAGAACTGTATAAATATCTAACAGTTAACAATATATAACTATAAATTCAAATTTAAAACATAGTTTTAAACTAATTACATTTATTTATACAAAATAAATTTATATAATACTCATCACATGGATGCTATTTCTAATCACATCTGGACTTTAAAATCGTTGTAAAATTGTAAAATATTTTATTTAAAGTGGAAAAAATGTCCGAATTTCCCATCGTTTCGGTGATTTTATTATTATTATTTACTCTGATAGCTCAATGTAATGGTGGAATTTGTTTTAATGGAGGAAGATGCGTAGGAAGATCGAATGTTTGTGTTTGTCCTTCTGGCTATCATGGTCCAAGATGTCAATATGGTAAGTGAACTTTCTAATATGTCTTACAAATTAACTTATATATAATATATTAATATTCTAAGCTAGTTATTTAGTTATAGATGTATTATACTCTGAATTAACAAGTACTTTGCAACACTATATTTAAATAAATCGTGTAATTCTACTGTTTATTTAAATCTAGAAACGAAGAATATTTGTTAATATAATATTTTATATTATATTAACATTTATTAAGATTCTGTATGTTCAAAATTATTGTTTGAAGAGATGGCATTTATATAAAGTACGAGCAATACACGAAGGAATTATAATATAATTTTTTTATTAGTATATCGTTCGATTTATATTGTTTATTTCTAATAATTAAAGTGGACTGAAGTGAAAACGGATGTTTTGATTTTTGTAAACAGAAAAATAATATTACGAAAATGCTATTCTTCATGCCAAGTTCAAAGCTTCTAGTTTATTTAGAGAAGAATTTGGACGTTAGATGATAGAAATGATTGAAGTACAAATCTTATGTGATGTTGCCAAAACAAACACGATACTAAAATTCTCGATACCGAACGGAACTTGATGTTTCTTTTTTCCCCCCTTTAACAAATTATCAGATGAAAGGAATAATTAAATTTGTTCATGAATAAAATATATAAACACTAAAGTTTATCTTTCAGGAGGATAGACTTGGATTTTCCTCTTTCATTTTTACTCCAGGANCTTCGACTTTTTTGCATGACATCACTCATTATTCTTCCATATAAATGCCAAGCAAGTGCCATATGTTTGTAATTGCGATATCAGTTTAAACATGATACTAAAGAAACAATTTACTAATTGCGTAGGAAGTAACGCTTATATATACATTATTATATTAATTTTTTAAACGAATTTTGAAATTCCCAAAGGAAAAGATCGACTAAAAATAAATAAATAAATTTAAACTATTCAAGGACTTCCCTAAACATGTTTTATTTGGCAAAAGTTATTTACATTATTTAAAGAGATCGGCATGCTATTTGTCAATGAAAGTTCGGTTCCGGGAATATGTGACGTTAGTATCGACGTCACACTAGTTTAAACCAATTGCAACTAACTTTAGAACTGTATAAATATCTAACAGTTAACAATATATAACTATAAATTCAAATTTAAAACATAGTTTTAAACTAATTACATTTATTTATACAAAATAAATTTATATAATACTCATCACATGGATGCTATTTCTAATCACATCTGGACTTTAAAATCGTTGTAAAATTGTAAAATATTTTATTTAAAGTGGAAAAAATGTCCGAATTTCCCATCGTTTCGGTGATTTTATTATTATTATTTACTCTGATAGCTCAATGTAATGGTGGAATTTGTTTTAATGGAGGAAGATGCGTAGGAAGATCGAATGTTTGTGTTTGTCCTTCTGGCTATCATGGTCCAAGATGTCAATATGGTAAGTGAACTTTCTAATATGTCTTACAAATTAACTTATATATAATATATTAATATTCTAAGCTAGTTATTTAGTTATAGATGTATTATACTCTGAATTAACAAGTACTTTGCAACACTATATTTAAATAAATCGTGTAATTCTACTGTTTATTTAAATCTAGAAACGAAGAATATTTGTTAATATAATATTTTATATTATATTAACATTTATTAAGATTCTGTATGTTCAAAATTATTGTTTTAACAGATGGCATTTATATAAAGTACGAGCAATACACGAAGGAATTATAATATAATTTTTTTATTAGTATATCGTTCGATTTATATTGTTTATTTCTAATAATTAAAGTGGACTGAAGTGAAAACGGATGTTTTGATTTTTGTAAACAGAAAAATAATATTACGAAAATGCTATTCTTCATGCCAAGTTCAAAGCTTCTAGTTTATTTAGAGAAGAATTTGGACGTTAGATGATAGAAATGATTGAAGTACAAATCTTATGTGATGTTGCCAAAACAAACACGATACTAAAATTCTCGATACCGAACGGAACTTGATGTTTCTTTTTTCCCCCCTTTAACAAATTATCAGATGAAAGGAATAATTAAATTTGTTCATGAATAAAATATATAAACACTAAAGTTTATCTTTCAGGAGGATAGACTTGGATTTTCCTCTTTCATTTTTACTCCAGGATCATAAATTTTACGTACTTAAAAAAGGAAATTTTTAAATTCTAAATAGTCATAACTTTTATATAAAAATATATATATATTTTAAGTTAGAGAGAGATTTTAATGTTATTAACTACTAAATTTATTGCTCGGATGTCAATGATCAAACAGTACTTACTTAAAAATTCTTATAAATATTTTAGAAAATTTTATTATATTTATAATTAATTGGAGGCTCGAGCACGTGTAGGCTATAAGCAGACTAAAATCAGGCCTACTACGTGTGGTTCTAGCCTGAAATGGGATCGACCAGCATTGAGAACGTGCCTCGATTCGCAATGCCTATAATAAAATCTTATATTTAGAATCAGATACGATTCAAGATACATTCTTAAGTTAATTAGAGCTCAATTTAGATGTAAGCATAACATTTTAAATTATTTTTTTACGTGAATTTACTTTCAAGATCAAATAAATCCACATAGAAAATCACTTTCTAAACTCAAAAATATTAAAGAAATGATAAAGTTTTTGTGTTTTAAACGAGTTTAACATCCCAAAAAGCCAGGAGAAGATGCAATTCAATCTGTATTACATCATAATTTTAATTAAGTGAGCTCCCATTTCACGTTAAATTCTTGTTGATGAGTTATTTACTTCTTTAATAGTAAAANACATGGATGCTATTTCTAATCACATCTGGACTTTAAAATCGTTGTAAAATTGTAAAATATTTTATTTAAAGTGGAAAAAATGTCCGAATTTCCCATCGTTTCGGTGATTTTATTATTATTATTTACTCTGATAGCTCAATGTAATGGTGGAATTTGTTTTAATGGAGGAAGATGCGTAGGAAGATCGAATGTTTGTGTTTGTCCTTCTGGCTATCATGGTCCAAGATGTCAATATGGTAAGTGAACTTTCTAATATGTCTTACAAATTAACTTATATATAATATATTAATATTCTAAGCTAGTTATTTAGTTATAGATGTATTATACTCTGAATTAACAAGTACTTTGCAACACTATATTTAAATAAATCGTGTAATTCTACTGTTTATTTAAATCTAGAAACGAAGAATATTTGTTAATATAATATTTTATATTATATTAACATTTATTAAGATTCTGTATGTTCAAAATTATTGTTTTAACAGATGGCATTTATATAAAGTACGAGCAATACACGAAGGAATTATAATATAATTTTTTTATTAGTATATCGTTCGATTTATATTGTTTATTTCTAATAATTAAAGTGGACTGAAGTGAAAACGGATGTTTTGATTTTTGTAAACAGAAAAATAATATTACGAAAATGCTATTCTTCATGCCAAGTTCAAAGCTTCTAGTTTATTTAGAGAAGAATTTGGACGTTAGATGATAGAAATGATTGAAGTACAAATCTTATGTGATGTTGCCAAAACAAACACGATACTAAAATTCTCGATACCGAACGGAACTTGATGTTTCTTTTTTCCCCCCTTTAACAAATTATCAGATGAAAGGAATAATTAAATTTGTTCATGAATAAAATATATAAACACTAAAGTTTATCTTTCAGGAGGATAGACTTGGATTTTCCTCTTTCATTTTTACTCCAGGATCATAAATTTTACGTACTTAAAAAAGGAAATTTTTAAATTCTAAATAGTCATAACTTTTATATAAAAATATATATATATTTTAAGTTAGAGAGAGATTTTAATGTTATTAACTACTAAATTTATTGCTCGGATGTCAATGATCAAACAGTACTTACTTAAAAATTCTTATAAATATTTTAGAAAATTTTATTATATTTATAATTAATTGGAGGCTCGAGCACGTGTAGGCTATAAGCAGACTAAAATCAGGCCTACTACGTGTGGTTCTAGCCTGAAATGGGATCGACCAGCATTGAGAACGTGCCTCGATTCGCAATGCCTATAATAAAATCTTATATTTAGAATCAGATACGATTCAAGATACATTCTTAAGTTAATTAGAGCTCAATTTAGATGTAAGCATAACATTTTAAATTATTTTTTTACGTGAATTTACTTTCAAGATCAAATAAATCCACATAGAAAATCACTTTCTAAACTCAAAAATATTAAAGAAATGATAAAGTTTTTGTGTTTTAAATGAGTTTTAACATCCCAAAAAGCCAGGAGAAGATGCAATTCAATCTGTATTACATCATAATTTTAATTAAGTGAGCTCCCATTTCACGTTAAATTCTTGTTGATGAGTTATTTACTTCTTTAATAGTAAAAAAAAACGAACAATATATCAAATTCGTACTAATCATGATTTACAATTTGACACTAAAATATAATTTACAGAAAATTAATAAATTATTTTAAGCTTCTGATGATAACGATAACAAAATATAATTCAATAATCTGCGGGAGATAATATAAATTAATATTATTTTAAAGTAAATTCGTTTGAAGAATTGAAAGAAATAAGTTGATATTTTACTTTACTACATCAATCATGACGACAGGAGTCCTGTAAACAATAGAACAAAAGTGAAATTATTAAATTTTGAAGGACGTTAACTGAAGATGATCTTTTAAACATATTAATTTAAGTAATATTTTATGTTTAATTATATTTAAAATTAATTTAACAACGTTTAATTTGTGTTTAGATGTAAACGAATGTTTACAAAATAATGGTGGATGCCATCACGAATGTCGAAACATAATTGGTAGCTATTATTGCGTTTGTGGACCAGGATATCAGTTATCAGCTGATGGACGAACTTGCGTTGGTAAGGATGTTAATTTAAAAAATATATATTTTAAAGTAAAATAAATGTCTTAAAATTCTAGTAAATATTTTAAATAAACATTCTTAAAATACTTTTTTTTAAGTTACAAAACAGCATCAAAGTGCAGCGATAATTATAGCTAGAATTACTCAATTTTCTCGGTTAAACACGTGTTCACTTATGTAAATTTAATTCATTCATGGTTTTTATTTACGTTTAAACATATTTTTACCCTGTTAGATGCTTATTTAGCTAGAAATACTTTTGGAAAACAGCGAGTAATGCGTATCCAAAGTCCTATTTGTCTCACATTCTTGAACAAAGACGTGCCTAAATCGTTTATTTTTTAAAATACTACGCTTAAATTTAGCTAAATTTATTATCTACAAGTACGAATATATCGTTTCTTTGTAATATTAAATTACAGAAATTTAGAAAACCTTAAGAAAAGTGCTCCAAGAAGCAATTGATGTCCTTATCTCACCTTTAGATCTTAGTAATGGCATTTTAATGGTTGTCTGTCTAACTCCCTTCCATTTTTTTTCATATGTCGAAAAATATGATAAGATATGTCCCTCTCCAGATTATTTTTTTATATATATATTTATTTATTAACTCATAAAAACCAGGTAACAGACGTGACACGTTACCAGAAAAATTCGACCTTTGTACACTATTTACAATATTTCTTTAAGAAAATAAATAAATATTTGATGAGAATTTTTATAAAAATAAATCTTTTTTTTTCGATTAGTGGTGGTCCTCTCTAATCACATTTATATAGCATTAAATTAAGATATTAACCGAGCTATCATCATTTTAATGACCGATTTTACATCACCTGTCATCATGAGATTTACTTGAGATAAATATACTCGACTTTATATATGTGTGTATGTATATATAGGTTGGTGCAAAGAAAGATTGGGTGTGGTTTTTTGGACAGTTTGGCCAAAAGCCAGTTTTAGTCAATGATGTTCTCTTAATATCTACTTTTTGATGATATATTTTTATAATAGTGTGGAATGCGTTACTTTGAAGAAAAGTATATCACTCTTTATGATTCATATCTTCTAGAAAAAAAGAAAAAAAGAAAAGAAAATATATATATTTTTCTTTACTCAACTTTTGTTGTAAAGTATATTTTTCTATCGTGATGAACTGCAATAAAATGGAGCTAAACAAATAATAATCACATAGAAAATCACTTTCTAAACTCAAAAATATTAAAGAAATGATAAAGTTTTTGTGTTTTAAATGAGTTTTAACATCCCAAAAAGCCAGGAGAAGATGCAATTCAATCTGTATTACATCATAATTTTAATTAAGTGAGCTCCCATTTCACGTTAAATTCTTGTTGATGAGTTATTTACTTCTTTAATAGTAAAAAAAAACGAACAATATATCAAATTCGTACTAATCATGATTTACAATTTGACACTAAAATATAATTTACAGAAAATTAATAAATTATTTTAAGCTTCTGATGATAACGATAACAAAATATAATTCAATAATCTGCGGGAGATAATATAAATTAATATTATTTTAAAGTAAATTCGTTTGAAGAATTGAAAGAAATAAGTTGATATTTTACTTTACTACATCAATCATGACGACAGGAGTCCTGTAAACAATAGAACAAAAGTGAAATTATTAAATTTTGAAGGACGTTAACTGAAGATGATCTTTTAAACATATTAATTTAAGTAATATTTTATGTTTAATTATATTTAAAATTAATTTAACAACGTTTAATTTGTGTTTAGATGTAAACGAATGTTTACAAAATAATNATTAAAAAAATATACATATTTTGATAAGATATCAACGAATGTTTAACGTATAACGGCGGCTGTCAACACAGATGTCGTAATCATGATGGAGGATACACATGTGAATGTAAACGAGGACAAAAATTGCATTTTGATGGGAAGACATGCATTGGTAAATCGACCTTTTTCTCCTCATAACCTTTATAAAAAGTTACCTTTTTTTAAATGGCACATTTATTTTTTTTAATATTTACATTTTTTTATTATTAGATAAGATATTTTCCGATTTATTTATATTTTTCTGAAGCCAATCTTCATATTATTTTAGACGTTAGTCGCTGTCAAGTCAACAATGGAGATTGTGAACATATATGTGAAGAGAATCAAGGTCGAGTCCGTTGTAGATGCAAAGAAGGTTATAAATTAAAAAATGATAGAAAATCGTGTGAAGGTATGAGACTAATTTACTATATTAATTAAAAAAGTTCAAGCTGTTCTTCGTATAAAACCAGAAAAGAATTTCTTATTTAATGTAAAAATATTAAATTTTTTTATAGCTTTAAAAATATCAAGTATAAGTTAAATTATCTTTCCAGCAAGAGCCATTAGTTAGACAGTGAATGTCATTTCTTTACATAAGCAGCTTATAAATGTAGTTATTATAAACGTTGATTATAATTTACGACTTTAAAAGCTCTGATATTAATATTTTACTCGCTTATAATTATTCTAGAAGTAAAATTTTCTAAAAATAAACCGTTTAAATATTTAATATCTAACGTTTAGAAAAATATATAATTCTTAAAAATAGATTTTTAAAATAATAAATTAATAATTAATAAAAATCCTCCTACGAGATGTAGAAATTTAGATTTGAATTCATAAATTACAATTTAAAAATTTTAATTAATATTTATCTTAATTATAACATTAGGTAAAAGGTAATTAATGATAAATAAATTAAAGATTAATTAATTTATTTTAATAATTAAATAAGTAAAGTGAAAATATCATCCAATGAGAGAGAAAATTTAAGTGGAACTGATAAGGATGTTTCACTTTACTCAGCGAATGATATCGTTCTGTTTTAAATCAATAAAACACTGTTACATCGTAGTACTCACTAGAAATCTGCTGTAGCATGGGTATACTCCTGTCTTCACCAGTTTTAGAAGAATCTGTATATAATGCAGTCCCTACAAGCCCTATACACGATAACGTATTATATTCTCCTTCAGAACTTAATGAATGTGCCCACGATAATGGAGGATGCTCTCATAAATGCGAATCAGTTGGTGGTAAAGCCGTGTGCCGTTGTTTTGAAGGTTACGAAGTTGGCCCCGATAAGAAAACTTGCGAAGGTAAATTTTAAAATAAAGTTTTAATTAACAAATCACTTGTTGATAGTTCGGCTTTCCCGCTTAGTTCCGTTGTCGCGAGGTGAAGCCGTCTTTACGTGTTCTCTCTCTACGCTTTTCGAGCTTCTTTTAAGCTTAACGATAATATTTTAAGCAATTTAATTAATTAAAACGTGTTAAAATATAGAATTTTTATTTATTTTAAACACGAGATTCGAAATTCAGTAAAGCAAATTCAAATGATTTAACCGATACCATAAAATAAATTATGAACATAATTCAAAATANTCGAATTGTTATAATTGTTTTAAATATCAAATTAAATTGTTTAAAAATATTATAATTCAAATGCTAGATATTGAATTATTTTCTAGTAATAGCAACTTTATCTTAAATGTCTTATAATAAATTAATATTCATAAGTTGCCTTAATACCTTTATTATATAATTAAATAATAATTAAATTTTAGATTTAATTACACAAATATAGAAACTTAATTATAATTATTACGTTAATAATTTTATTAAATCAGTTTTCGTTTATTTAAAAGCAATTTTTTTTTCTATGGAGAAGATGCATTTAAGAAAGTTTAGAAAATTAAATTAAAAAATATATTTAGTTAATTATGTATAAAAATTAATTTAATTGCTTAAAAATTAATTTTAAATGTATCAATTTAATTATAATTGAGAAAAAATATATATATTTAAACATTTAATCAATTGAATTCTTATTCAGTTTATTTCAAGATTTAACTTTAAAGAAGAATGTTACTTAATTATCAACAGGATGAGAGTTTTACCAATTTGAAAAATTAATTATGATTTAAAATATGATTAAAATGATCATTTTTCTTTCTTGTTTATCTCAAAAACCCTGTTGAAGTATTACTTTATATCTGGCATCTATCCAATTTGACTTTCTTTAATCTGGAAGCCGTTGGATCTTTTATCTGATTAATTTTTCTCTATATTTATCAGTTTAAGCTTATTAGTATATATATAAAAAAATAATGTATATATATAAATCCAATTCTTAAAATTGTTTTTATAAAAATAAAATAAAAATAGGATAAAAGTATGTTTTTTTCAAGATTGATCATCTCAATTCACTTAAATGTAATTTGTACAAAGTTATCGTTTAGGATAATTAAACAAAGATAAGAGGTTTTTCTTAATTAGAAAAGCGAAAAAATAGATAAATCTGTACAGAGTAAATAGCATTAAATTTATTCTCTTTCTCTTCAATTTTATTTTCCTAAATCAAATTTCAAACTGTGGATCGTTCTTCAAGTTTCTTTGTACTAAATTGATTTTTATCTAATACTTTCTAACTTGGAAAATTGTATTTTTAGACACTTATAAACAATTTTTAAATGACTTTTGGTGAATTTTATGCTCTCAAATTGCTTTAAATGTTAAAACTTTAGTGAGATTCTAGCTTTATTGTTGTCTGAGATGCGATTATCTTACACAATTTTCATCTTTCTTTTCCTGTTTCTTATTTTTTTTTTTATTTTTTGTATTCTAAAACATATTCTGAATCTTTTGAAAATTCTCTCAGCCTCATTTACTGTTCTAACCTCCTTTTTTGCTAGACGAAACATCCAAATTCCGATTTATAAATAGCTCAGAATCCAGATTATCTCCCATAATTAAAGATGTTTCTAACAAAGAACGTATTAAAAAATTCGTTGTTATCGCATATTTTTTACTATAATTGTGTATATTTTAATTGTAGATATCGACGAATGTTCTAACTTTAGTCCGTGTGGTCATATATGCCACAATACACCCGGATCATACGCGTGTATGTGTCATCCACCTTATCATTTGGGTAACGATGGACACTCGTGCTTTCGTGAGTATTTAAACTGTCCAAAAAAGATATTTAATCTGATGAGGAAGATGAGATGAGAGAGATTTTTATCTTTACGATAATTAGGAATAGATATGGAAGTAATTAACTCGTGTGCTGATAAGAATGGAGGCTGTGATCAGATTTGTAGACACGGTCCAGGAGGTCCGGTTTGTTCCTGCCGTCACGGTTACCAATTGGACACAGATGGAAAACATTGCAAAGGTTTTTAATATTGTTCTTAATGTTCTAGAACGGATTTTTACAGCTTTAAACACTTTCTCACTCATTAAATATTTATAGATTTAGACGAGTGTGAAGAGGACGTTGCTTGTTGTACACAAAGCTGTACCAATACTCCAGGTGGTTATTCCTGCGCGTGCAGATTTGGTTATAAATTAAACAGGAATGGATGCAGTTGCGATGGTAAGTTTTATTTTGTCTCAAGGTTTTCACATTATTATTTTCGACTTTAATTAAAATCGAGCTTTGGCAAATATCCAGCATTCAATTATCATTCTTTCATTAAATTTCTGTAGTTTAACGTGACTTTAATGTAAAGTATTGACAGAATGTATTCCTTTGTATTGACGATTATCTTCCGCATTCTTTTCGTATTCATATACAAAGATGTTTCTTTTCATAAAACGAACAATAAATCTTTGTTTTTTCTCTCTTTAATTAGTTCTCTGCGTGTTTATAGACGATGTAGTTTATGAAGGTTTATCAATTTAACAAAGGTTTATTGCTGTTTGTAATTATATAAACAGCACATAAACTTAACGTAATTTTGTTTTTTTCTTATTACTTTCTACCTTCTGTCTGTTATTTTTGTAATTTTATAATTAAACTTGAAATTTTTTTATTGACTTTTTCTTTATTAAAATTCCGAATTCTGTTACTTACTAGAATATACTTTATATTCTTGTTAATTGTATTTTTAATATTTCTGATATTTTATTAAATAAATTTACACCATAACTCCATTACTTTCTTTTATATTTTTTTCCATTTTCTATCCACTATTTTAACTGAATTATACCTATTAAATTTCTCCTATTTTCTTTCAATTTTCCACTAAATATTACCAATTTCCTACTATAATTTTCTTATATATATTAAATTCTTACAATTTTACTCTAGTTTTTGCGTGCTATTCAATAATTTAGTACATTTTTCTTTTACAATTCCACTAAACTTTTGTACTAGAAACTACGCAGAAAAGAGATTAAACTATATTACAGGAAGTAAATAAAGTAGAAAATGTTAATTCTAGAATTAGTAAAGCATTGTTATAGACATTTATGTGAGATTTGAATATAAACAGTGTTTACAGTAAACTTTTACAGGGCATAAAACATCGTGATAGAGGTCAAATGGAACAAAGGGGATCGTCAGAGGAAAGAAAATAAGCCCTTATTTTAAACGTAAAAAAACAACATGAACCCAACCGAGTTATATTTAATGTTCTTTTTTATGTTCTTAGATGATTTCTTTTTCGTGTTTTACACAAAAAGTCCACACGAAACAAACAGATGAAAGGTTATTTATATAGAGGGCAATGAAGTTAACCAGTCTCCACTCTCTTAGCTTCACTGTTTTATAACCTATTAACTACATTTTTTTATATTAACTTTTTTAAAAAAACACAGCTAAAATATGCTTTAAAATGTAATTTAAAAAAAAAAAATTTAAAGATATCGACGAATGTCAAAGAAACAACGGTGGATGCGAGCAAATCTGTGAAAACGTACCGGGATCCTTTAAATGTAATTGTGTAGAAAATTATAGGCTGTTAGATGATAGAAGAAGCTGTGAACAGATAGGTAAATTGAAAAAGAAAATTATTTTATAATTAAAAATAATAATAAATTAATCTTTATATTTAAATATTTTAAACTTTTAACAGGATCCCTTAACGAAATTGGTCCAGTACGTGGTGATTTACCGAGTCCACCATTCATTCCACGTATTAGATTCCAGACTACTCCACCTACAGTTGTACCGTTATTGGACCAAGAATTCAGTCAATATTTGGCACTAGAAGGACCCGAGATTCGTCACAGTAAGTATTCACTGCAGAGATTAGTTGCAGAATGCGTCTTGTGTTACGATACTTAAGGTTTTTCATAATACAACATCCCTATTTATTTTTAATTAACTACAATGTATAGAAACAGTCCCGGAACACTTTATTATTATTTGAGTAAATAATCCTTCTAGTTTATAAAATATTTGATTTTTTTTTAGAAATATTTATTTATCTGTTTTACCGTTTTTTAAGCTTGTATAAGAGGTACATTTGGTCCTGATTGTTCCTTAACATGTAATGATTGTCAGAATGGTTCAAAGTGCAATTATCGAGCAACAGAATGCAAGTGTTTGCCAGGTTTTCATGGAGTTATCTGTAACGAAACATGTCCTGAGGTAAGATATTACTATTTTTTATTATATATATATCATATTTATAGCTAGAACATGTTTAATTTTCTACTTAATTTACTAATTTAATACCTTATAAAGTCTAATTACGTATCACTTTACGTGTGGATAACCTGTAGATGTAATTTACTGTTACGTGAAAATTGATAATTAACTGTATAAAATCATTTTAAACACAGCTTTACCAGTATATTGTTTAAATTTGATATAACGCTACTTTTGTGTTAGGAGTAAGAGTTTAAATTAGTGCTTAAATTCATTGTGATTTTTAACTATTTTAAGCTTGACAGAAGTTTTCTATGGTATATTTAGCTCTGGATGTTCATTTCCTGCAAGTATTCTCGTCAATAATGTATTTTTCAATCACTTAATGACTTTCTTTCATTATTTCTTTATAAGGGAACATATGGAGAAGGATGTAATTACGTCTGTACTTGTCAGAATGGAGGTACTTGTGACTCAGTTACTGGAGAATGCTACTGTCCACCGGGCATACAAGGAAAGAATTGTGAAAATGGATGTCCTCCTGGTATGATTTTTTTACAATAAAACTCGATGTTTACACTAAAAATTTTGAAAATTTTCACAAATTTTCAGGTAAATATGGAGAAAATTGCGATAAACCCTGTCCTCATTTGTGCTCCAGTGGGCATTGTCATAAAGTATTCGGATATTGTGAGTGTAATCCTGGATTATTCGGACCTCATTGCAACATTCAATGTCCAGAAAATACATTTGGACCCAACTGTCGAGGGCAATGTAAATGTGTTAAGAATCACACTAAAAAATGCAACCCCAAAGTAAGAAAAATTGCAGATTTTTTTAACGATGTTTTAAATATAGAATTATTAATTTTTAATAATAAATGGATACAGAATGGAAAATGCGAGTGTAAACCAGGATATTTGGGCACGAAATGCGAAAGGCCATGTCCTAGAAATCAATGGGGACACGGGTGTCGTAGGATATGTAATTGTCCTTACAACACGACTTGCGATTCTAGTACGGGAGCCTGTTTAAGAAATTGTCCTCCTGGGATGACGGGTTCCGATTGCGATTTAGGTACGGATTTTTAGCTTATTTTACCTAAATATCAAATGAAATTTATAATGAAACTCGTTTTAAATATATTATAGCGTGTCCTGAAGGTACTTACGGATCAAATTGTCTATTAAATTGCGCTTGTGGTCCGAGAGGATGCGATCCAACAACTGGAACTTGTTTATGTCAACCTGGCAAAATGGGTGCAAATTGCAAAGAAAGTAAGGGTTTTTTAAAGTTTTCGTGTGTATTTTGTACTTAATTTACAAATTACAATGTACATTTTTTGGTCCATAAGCTTGCCCTCCCGGTAGATTTGGTGCTAGTTGCTTAAAAACATGTCTATGCCAGAATGGAGTTTGCGATCCCGTTAATGGCAAATGCAGATGTCCACCGGGTTTTCATGGAAAGTTATGCGAAAAGGGTGAGTAAATGGAGAAAAATCACCACTTAGATGCATTTTTTTTTCACAAAAAATTAAAGATTTTCTTACACGTAGATTGCCCTCCTGGATTTTATGGCGATTGTCTCTCTCCATGTCAATGCGACAATGGCGCAGAATGTAATTCTGTAACAGGAAGATGCAAATGCACATCCGGATGGACAGGTTATCATTGCAATCAAGGTAAGTTACATCAATCAATCAAGATATAATTGTTACCGAACATGGCACCAGATGGCAGCAGGTTTTAGTAGGTGCTGCGATACAAGATGATTGCCTTCACTGATGCAATGGACTGAAGGCAACACTCTTGTATAAATGGTTTATTATAGGAATTATCCTTAAAATATAAGTATTTTTCTTACTGTAGCATGTAGTCCTAGTCGATGGGGTCCTTATTGTCAGTTTAAGTGCCAATGTAGTAACGGTGGAGATTGCGATTCCGTTACAGGGCAATGTATCTGTCCACCTGGATGGCAAGGGAGCGATTGTGAAGAAGGTAAGAACATTTGAATAACTGTACACAATTACAAATGTCTAACATGGAATATTTACATATTTTTGTAGAATGTTCATCCGGTAAATATGGTGAGAAGTGCGAAAGAGAATGCCAATGCGAGAATGGTGCCTCTTGCGACCATATAAGTGGTGCATGTATGTGTAAACCAGGTTGGATAGGTACTTTCTGCGAACGACCCTGTCCCATGGGCTACCATGGCATGGAATGTCGACTCCATTGCAACTGTAGCATATCTAATGGAAAATGTGACCCAGAAACCGGTGAATGCCTCTGCGATTTAGGAATAATAGATCCTAATTGCAAATCGGGTAAATTCACTTAATTTTCTCCCAAATTTCTTACAAAAAAACCCTTAAAATTAACTGTGAAATATTGATTTTTAGCTTGTCCTTCCGGTTATTTTGGAGCAAAATGCCAAGAGAAATGCCTGTGTCAAAATGGTGCCAAGTGCGATCCTGTAATTGGTGCCTGCCATTGTTTACCTGGTTGGTTTGGTGAAAAATGTGAATTGTGTGAGTAATATTATTGAAAATATATTAAAATTGAAAATGTTCTCATGTTTTGAACAGTTTTCATCAATAGAAAACTCAAAAACAAACTTGATTTTATAGCTTGTCCCGTTGGATTTTATGGTGAAAACTGTGATAATTTATGTTCCTGCCTGAATGATGCAGAGTGTGATAGTACAAACGGAAGTTGTTATTGTAAACCTGGATTTAAAGGAAATAATTGTGAAGATGGTAATGTATAATTTTCATTATTTTATATTAATAATACCACAAATGTTCAAGCTTACAAATCCATTTAAGAGAAATAAAAAGAAACGTAAAAGAAAAACAAATATTTTTTTACAATTTTACTGTTTTTTGTTTACTATAATAATAATGTGGAATTTCAAAGGTGTTCATTAAGTTTTATCAGTATTTAATGCCAATTTTTAAAAATATATTTATTTAAAATTATGAATAATGCCGATTAATTAAGAGTCACTGCAATAAAGCTGCATTTGAAAATACAGTAAAACTTGTGTAAACCGGAATCGTGCCGTACCGAATTTTCTCCGTTTTTGGCAGGTTTATGTCTTGAATAAGTTTTATCATTTTTTAAATTCTTTAAACTATACCAGATAAATGTCATTATTTTATAGTAAAATCTTAGATTTAATAGGAATTAATTCAACTAAAGATTGAAGTATTCGAATACAAGAATTGAGAACTATTCAGTCCAAAGAAAACGACCTCGTTGTACCCGAGAACTTGTGCATTAGGAATCCACAATAGTAGATCCAGAAATGAAGGAAACAGTATGTCTTACACAGATTTTTAATATCTGTGAGCTGCTTTACTCGTAGGAAAACCCCCAGAAAAGGATGCAGTTGCATCCTGAGCACTCGTTAAATCCGCTCCTGGATATTCGAATGCTTCTCGGATTCGATCCTTATGAGCTTAAGGCAGCGAATGAGCCAATTGAGAACCAAAATCTAGTATCTCCATCAGCCAACGGAAATTCTAATCGAATTACAATAATACAGAGACCATCTATTCTGTGGTTTGACTTCTCGAAGAATTTTAATACACTAAATAATCATCTTGTTCTGGAATACTCGGTATAATCAAAGGAAATGTGTGGAAATTTTCACACCTCCCTTTTCGGAAAAGTGTTATGTAAATACGTTAAAAACTATTACAAATGGCATTTTCACTTATGCAAATTATGACTGATGTTGCAAGAAAAATCGGCTAATTTAATTGGCTAAGTGTAGTCCTTTAGTAATATCCGAGTGGATAAAATCGCGTACTTAGGCTAATTAAATTTTCTTTTCTTTGATTATTTTGGTTTTGGTTTAATGGGATATGGCAAGGCAACACGAGAGTGATATGCCAAGGGTGGATGCCTCATGGAAGGAATTTCTACGAGAAACTGGCCCCTATTTAGGGGTTAATCTAGTCATAATTTTCATTAGGAATGTTAAAATAATTTTACATTATCTCGATCAAATCATTACTTCTGTAGTAATAAATGTCTCTATTGCCTGAAACACGAGGAGCGAAACAAATCCGAATATTATACAAAAGAAATATTGAAATTTGTGACTACGTACATTTATGAAACTTCCAAATGTAAATTCAATTCACACTGCTTCTTTTAGAATGAAAAATTTTTAAAACACTCAAGCAATTTTGGTCTATAAGTGCATATTCATACGTCAACAAGAGATGAGAGATTACTAATTTCACTCAAAGAAAAGGCAATTTGAATGGAAATTTATGAAAACTTCAGCACCATAAAGAATTCAGCTAATCTCTTTTTAGATAAAACCACTGAACACTTGTCCGGGTTGGCACCTGATCAACAGACCGGCCACGTGGCTTTCCGGATTTTCTTCACGTGTCCAGTTTTCCACAGAAAATCCTCCTGGGAAGTATCACTCTTGGCAGATTGTACATATGCTGCATTGCCTTATTCTACCAATCTAATCCAAGCATAAAATGATCTTGTACAGATTACATTTCAATTGGTTATTTACGAATAAATATAAATTCTGAACTAGTCATGCTGAAAATCTCTGTTTAAATCATTTGTTTCGATTGAAAATGAAAATGGATATGGTTATTAAAATGTTATAAATTTACTGCTTTTATGCCTTTAAATTGGCTTGCATCAATACATTTAAAAATGCAATACTTTGAAAGCAAATTACTTTTAGTACACCAAATTCAGACATTCGTACATTTCTTTAGGAATGTGTTATATCTGAAAGTTGGTTGCATTTATGTCATTTTTATAAAATTATATTAATAATTATAATATATCGGTTTATAGTTCTTATATATAAAACACAAGGAGTATTTTGATGTTGGATTCGATTGTTTTTCAGCAGTAGAATGAAGTTTATCTTGCATGTTGAATAAACAATTTAATAAACACAATTTAAATTATTAAAAAAAAAAAGTTTTTGGGCTGCAATTTAAAGAAATTATAGACCTATAAATTCCTACTGTCTTCCGTCTGTATGTCTGTCCTTCCTTAATCTCGAGAACGGAATTAAATAGATGATCAACACGACTCTATTGCTAGCAGGAAAGTATGATGTACAGGGGCAACTAATGAAACTACTAATTTGAGATGGAGATCATACATTTTAAATTAAATAAATTAAAAATATGATTAAATATGACACTTATGGAGCATTATATTTATGAATGAGACTTCATTTTTATATAATCTAAATTATTCAAGTTCAAAAATAACAATAGTAATACTTAACATTTTATTTATGAAATAGTCTGTGATCCTGGTTATTTTGGTAAAAACTGTAGTCAGATTTGCAATTGTGCCGATGGCGATTCTTGTCATCACGTAACTGGAGAATGTTATTGCCCTCCTGGTAAACATGGTGAGAGCTGTGAAAAAGGTATTTGTCTTGTTTTATTTTATTCAATTAGAAATCATTCAGTTTATTAATATATAATTACTTTCCATAGTTTGTCCAAATGGTAAATATGGAGAGGGATGCAAAAAAAACTGTAATTGCTCATCAGATAGACTATGCAATCCAGTAAATGGAAAGTGTTACTGTAAACTTGGTTTCTGGGGTCAAAACTGTGATAAAAGTTTGTAAATTTGTTTTCAATCAAATTGAACATTTTCTTTAAAGATTTAAACATTTATATTGTTGATTTTAGCATGTAAACGCGGTTTGTATGGCCCTAATTGTTTAAAGAAATGTACTTGTGAAAATAGTGCAGAATGCGATGCCGAAACAGGACAGTGTCATTGCTCTGCTGGATTTTTTGGACCCACTTGCGAGAAGAGTAAGTATTGTATAATTGTTTTCATTTACAAAAATTGCCTATTAAGGATGATTATGTTTTTTTAGAATGTCCTCCTAATCAGTATGGCCGTAACTGTGACAAAGTATGTTTTTGTTCTGGTGGTTCCTGTGATTCACTTACTGGTCAGTGTAAGTGTCCCCCTGGACTCAGTGGAAAATATTGTCATAAAAGTAAGACATGTTTAATTACATTAGTTATTAACATTTTAAGATTGTAGTTTTTAATATACTGTATAGAATTGGATCTGACTAGAGTGACCATATTGTTTCTAGCCCAAACTGGACAATTTTTGAGATTTAAAAATGGGTCTAAAAATAGTTAAGCTTAGATTTTTTAAAAATTATTTATATATTTACCTATAAATTGGTTATATTGAATTTTTACAATATATAATATAAATTTTATATTGATTTAGAATGTGAAGAAGGTTTATATGGTGAGAATTGCAATAATGTATGCAACTGTGTACGAGGACATTGTAATCCTACAAATGGAGAATGTATCTGTCCACCTGGGTATTCTGGATCAAACTGTGATGAAGGTAAAAAAAATATTTCATTATATTTAATCATCAATCTTATTCAGCTGGATGGCTGAGGCAATTAAGATGTCAGCTTACTGCTCTTGGGAAATCAAATCCAGGCAAACAGAAATTTTTCATAGGTAGTTTGTTCTGGATATGTCTGGCTCCATCCCTCACCAGCTGTCTGCCCCATTGTGGGTCTGGTTTAACCTACATTAGCTAGGGAAAAAAAGACACTGTGTGCCCAAAGGGAAGAAAGAGCCAAAAATGAGGGGGAAAAAAATCAATATTTTAAAATTTAGTTAAAATTGCCAGTAATAATAATAATTGAAAATTAATTCAAATTTATTATTATTTAGAATGTCCTACAGGTACATTTGGTCCAGATTGCCAATTTAAGTGTGATTGTAATAATGTCAATAGCTGTGATAAAATAACTGGAAGCTGCAATTGTCTGGATGGATTTATAGGTAGCAAATGTGAAAAAGGTAAAACATTTTTAACAAATTGCTTACAAATTTAATTACTGTTTATCATGATTGTTAAGTCCAGTGATATTTTAGATTGTCCTGATGGATGGTTTGGACATTCTTGTGCTTCAAAATGTAACTGTTCAAATAATGGAACATGTGATAAACATACAGGAGAATGCATTTGTCCTTCAGGATTTGAAGGCTCAAAATGTCAATATGGTAAGTTATTTAGTAATTAAATAAAAGTAAAAATTGTTATTTTATATTTATGTAAAATTTATCAGATTTGATTTCTCAATTAAAAAATTATAATCAACAATCAGTTGATTATAATTTTTTAATTGAGAAATTTTTAATTTTTAATTTTTAATTTTTTAATTTTAAATATATCATGTATTATATGTGTAGAAAGTATATTCTACACATATAATACATGATATGATTATAATATTGATTATAATTTTTTAATTGAGAAATCAAATCTGATAAATTTTACATAAATATAAAATATGTAAAATATAGCATATACAAAACCATAATTTCAAATGCTAGAAAGAAAAAATATATTTGACTCTTGATTGAAACACATGTTTATCATTTTCAATTTTTGTAAATTCAATAAAAAATTAAAATTGTTATATACAATGTTAATTTATATGTAAACTTTGATATAAGGACATGAAGGCATTTTTAGAAAGTGATTAAGTCTTATTTCTGAGTCAAGTTACTTCTGAAGTCCTCTTACACTATCTTTGTATGAGACTCTATCTCTATCTGGTCTCTTTATTCTCTTTTTTTCTATTATCTTATCCATTACGTTGATCTCCTACACCTTCTGGACCTTGGGATGTACAGTATATATTGATCTAATGGCACTCCCTGAGGCCTTTACACAGATAGTATTGTTTGTTTACAAATATGTCATGACAGAAGATCTAGTTAGGTTCTCCAAATTTATATCAAGAATTTTCTTCAAGCTCAAATTCTATAATTCTATTAAACATTAATGTTATATTTTAAAAAAACTGTGCAGCATTCTGTTACATTCTAATAAGAAATATCTTTTCAATATAATTCTTTATATCACATTTAGTTTCATTATTTGTAAATACACTTAAATAAAAAAAAGAAAGAATATTTGATAAAAATGACTGGGAGAATAAGTACAAACTTAGAATTTTCTTGTAAATTTTCTAACAGACAATACTTTAAAACTGTCCCCAAACTTTGTTCCTTTCACACACTGGAAAACTACAGTCTCATGGCAGAGTTGACTTTTCTTTTAGATTCTTCTCATCCACTTCCTCTTATGATTGCACAATTAATTATTTTTAATGACATATGCCATCACCAGAGGAAAGATTTTAATGTTTTACATATTGAGATAACAAGAAGTCTCTAAAGAAAGGTCAACTCTACTATGAGACCATTATTTCCTGATGATGTGTGAAAGAGATAAAGTTTGAGGACACTTTTATAGTAATGTCTATTTGAGAATTTTTTGTAAATATTCTAAAAAAGAATATCTCTACCATTTTCTAAAAAATTTTTACCAGAAAATATATTTGAAAATAATAATTGCAGCTAATGATAATTGTTATTTAATGGACATCCATTTAAACTACAATTTTATTATATTATTTTATCTATCTTAAGATTGCTATTTTTGATTAAATCTATATTCTTTCATTTAATATCAGAATTCTTTTCATTTAATATTGTAATTCTTAACTGAATAACAAGAAATAAAAGGAAAGAAATTACTAAAATTTTAACTCTATGATTCATACCATTAGTTATGTTGAATGTTATTCCATTTGTAACTTTATAATAAATAATTTAGTTTTATCAGTTAATAACAAAAAATAAATTTTATGTTCCTATTATTGACTTTTGATAGGAATATGTTCAAAAGCATTCGAATTTCTTAAAAGAACCTTACTCCAAAAAAAGTCCAGCAACTAGTTGTTTAACTTTTCCCAGCAACGTTTAAATCCATTATAAAAAGTTTTTAATAATAAAATATAATATTTTTAATTATTATAAAATGGCAAAAAGCATAATTTTGAGAGTAGAGACTCTACTCTCATACTAATAATGAGTAAAATCATCATTAAGTCCAATCCTACTGGAGATATACACAAATCCCTTTATCTCCCCACCTGCTCAATCTTTAATGACCAAAATTTAATAGCATCAATCCCTCTAATAAAAAAATGTATGTGCAAAATTTCAGAAATTTTTGACAAAAAGCACAGGAGTTATTAAGCTTCAAATAGGGTGAACAAAATCTTGCTCCCCCCATACACAAACATCCATACATACAGAAAAACTCATGAATATTTTTGCATATCTCAACATTTCAATGTCTCCTGAGTCAAAAGATGTAAAAGTTTGGGGGATCATTTTTTGTCAAATTGCCATATTTTCCCTCTGATATATATAACGACTCCAGGAAAGTAAAAAACACTTTGGATTGGATTTGTATTTAAAAAGAGTTTCTTAAGAAATTTGTTGTTTATAAAATTTTACAAATTCAGATTACTTAATGATTAACCATAGCTTTCTGTGGGGAAGTGTATTGATTTATGCAAGGATAGGTATGTATACCCCTATGTGAAAATCTGCAACTGTCATTATGATACAAGGAGCATTCTGTACAAGCATCAAAAAATGTAAATAAAGTACAGATTGCATCCTTTCTTGTTTTAATGAAAGATAAAGACAGTTTGGTTAAAATAAAGGATTCTCTTTTGAAATAAAAGATGTCTGGCTACCCTCAAACGTTTATTTTCTATAAAAATACTTTTTAATAATAATCTTGTATTGGTGGTTAACTCCAAGTCAATTCTAAATTATTGGTAAACTAAAATCTGCAGTTATTCATAATCAATATGAAAACTAATATTTAAATAAATATTAATACAGTATAATGTTTAGTTATGAGCTTAACATAATTCAAATTTACTTTGCTGGGATGAGATGGATAGAATGAAAGTTGAAGAAACTTCAATCATTTTTAAGTATCCTTTAATCCAGTTATAGAAATTTGATCAAATGGTATTATCTATTTTCATCTTTTATAGTGTTTTATATAGTTTTATAAAACAACTAAAAAACAAAGAATAATGTTTACTATGATGAATAGCTCACACCATTAAATACTATAGTCACATGCTAGCTGAGACTATCAAAAAAGTATTTTATATAGTTTTCAATTTTTGAACTTTTGACATCAACTATAGTCAAGTAATATCATGTTGTGATTGACATCACTTGATATCACATCCATAACCTTTTCAAAATATCTTGAAAAGAATTTTATTTTTAAAGATTTGACTTCTATAAAACTGTTTAATTTAAAATGATATCAAGTGCTTTGTTAATCATAAACCATTACAGAAATGATATCAAGTAAACAAACAAACATTACACAAATTATTTAGTAATTAATTAAATATAATTGCAGAAAAGTAGGCCAATGTAATCCGGTGGTTGTTTGACAATATCAAGTAATATTAATGTCTGAAATTATTTTTGGACAGTTTCAAATGGCATGAAATGATATTTTAACTAGAGTATAATTATTTAAATCTTATTTTTCAATTTTTTTTTTAAATTATTCTATTTATGAAGATGCAAATTATTAAAATACAAAACAATTTAATGAATAATTCAATAATAACTGCATGATATCTATATTTTATTTTGTACAATTATTAAGAATATTCAATATGTCAAAACAGTTTTGGTACTCATGAATTTCTTAAATCTAGCATTTTTGGGGTATCAAAATGTTAGATTTAAGAAATATTTTGCTTTTTATATTCAAAAAAGCAGATAAGCATACTTAAGTTTTGTTATTTATATGTTTTAAATAAATATTTTAAGTATGAATGACTGTTTGATCAGTTATATTTGCAGATTTTAAGACAATTTTTTTATTTTACTGTTTAGGTTGTAAAATGGGATTTTTTGGAACTGGATGTAGAAGAATGTGTGACTGTGAAGGTCTGCCTTGTCATCCAGTTACTGGGAAATGTTTGTGTCCTCCCGGCTTCACTGGCCAACACTGTTTAACCTGTATAATTTTGTATTATTTTTTAAATATTTATAATTATATTAGATGTTCTTATAAGAATTCTATATTATAGCATGTAAACCTGGTACATATGGTCCCAATTGTTCTCATCATTGTGAATGTCAGAATGGTGGGAGTTGTGATAAAGAAATGGGAAAGTGTACTTGTATAAATGGTTGGATGGGTGCAAAATGTGAAGAAAAAGCAGGTAAATTAATTCATGTCTATCAACAAAAGTTTTGTTCATTTAATTAAAAAATGCCTTTATTTTGTTAGAAGTACATCTACATCCTGAAGAAACTAGTTAACAATTATGTTTTATGAACTATAAAGAAATGCCAACAGTGCCAAAAACAGAGATATGCACAAGAGGAGTGGATCAAAGGAAAGAATCTTTATTAAATATTTTAGAAAAAATATTTAATTTCTTCCAATCAATGCAAGTAACTATGTCAAAATAAATTGGTTTATTATAACCAATGCTGTTATATAAAAAGTATTTAAAGGCATAAAATATTTGTGCCGTAAAATCTGCAATTGCTGTTAATGTGCCTTTGTTAGATAATATTTAATTTAAAGATAAATTTACTGAAATATGCTAAAATATATATAAACATATATTTTAACTTGTTGAGTAAAAAAAAAACAGGAATTAAAAATAAAATTATATAAATTTTTTACAGTACTTAAAATTTTTATTTTTTTATAAAAAGAAATAAATCTTAAGAAATAGAAAACTGTTTTTAATATCAAAAATATTATATAGTATGAAGTTACTAGAAAAGTTATTTGTATTTTTTTAAAATGCTCATTTAGTTCACAAAATTTTGAAGTCGTAATAACTCTCTTCCTCGTTGCTAAGTGAGAAATTGTATAAAATATTTTAATGCTGTTAAAGAATAAGCTATGCTAACTTGGTGGTGGTTTTTAGGTTTTATGAGGCCCTAGAAAAGCATGGATTTGTAATAGTTTTCATAAGTTTATGTAATGTAAAGCCTGTATAGAGCATTTGTTTAGGATCCCACCATTTAGAGAAGCCCACACTTGGTTATAGCTTACCCACAGTATGTTAGAAAAGGCCCCACAAAATATAAATTGGTTTTGACCTAATACCTTGATAATGCACAAGGTCTTGGAGTCTAACCAAAACTGGATATTGAGCATGAGGCCCCTAGAAGTGTGAGGACAACAGTCTAAGTTTCATATTCCTAAAATTGCCACTGCAGGAACCTTAGGAAAAAAAATTCTTCTAAATTTATTTAAACAATTAAACTCCTTAAAACAATAATAATGAAATCTTTTAATAATTTTATTATTTAAGTATTTTGTTATTATTGTTTAAACATTCCATAGTCTCTAGAAATGTAAATCAAAAATATAAACATTTTGAAAGTATCACAGTCTCTTGTATTGAATCTTATATTGTTGCTATTATTTAATAGTTTTTAAAAAACTTATTCTAATTTTGATAAGAAACAGTATCGCTATATATATGGCACTGTTATTTAATAAAATCAAAACAACATTGTTCTTTGAAGAGAAAGATCAATCAATAAAATCCAATAACACATTCATTCAAGTCTATCCAAAGAATTAAAGCTGTGATCTGAAAAATTAAAACACTCTAAAAATTAAAACCACCTTAGCCAATTCTGCACCAGATTAATATTAGTTACTAAGTTACATGTATTTTCAGACTTTATAATTATGCATAATTGCAAATAAAGTTTTATAAACTATAACAAGCATTTTTTAAATAAGATTTTTATAAACTTTACAAGATATGCTTAACATAGAAACATCCAGAAGTTGCAACCTTATACAATATCTAGTTTACACTTATCATAAAACTTCCAGCACATTGAGTGTTCAATCGCAAATGTTTTAAGTTTCATTTAGAGGTCTTCTTCATGTCAAATAACAAAAGTTATAGTTATACCAAGCTTCCACATGTTCTAAAGTTATTTGAATAATGTGCTGAAAGTTAGTATGTAAGCTTAAACTAAATATGCTATGCTTAACTGCAAGATATGATATAAAGCTTAGAATAAAACTTATACTTGACTTGCAAAATAAATTGTAATCTTTCAAAGTCTTGCAGATGTACAGTACAAGGCATGCTAAATTTGTAATAGAATATATGAATGTTATAATCTAGTTTCATATATATAAAATATGTATATGCTGGATTAAATATGGCATAGAGTATATACTAGTAATGCCATTATTTTATTGTGCATTGTAGTAAAAATGACAACTTTTTAAAGTCAACTTGTCTGCCTTTCATAAATCAATTTTAAACATTATCAACACTACTTCATTTATTATTTAATATTTAATGTATATAAAAATAAATTATTACCATTATTAAAAATCTGTTATTTGCTGTATATTTTCATTTCATTCTAAGAATATTTCTAACTGAATCATTTGATTTTAATGCAGTAGAATGTGATACTTCAATGAATTTTCAAATGCATCATAGATAAGGCTTATATGAGATAATCAAATGAATATAAATCTTTTGAGAAATATTTAAAGGGGTTTGGCAACATTGTGAGTGAGACTTTGTAATGTGAGCTGGCAATATGCAACAAGCACAGCTGGTACATGGCATCACTAAATCTGACTTGCAGCATCACCAAACTCATTGTGCTTCTACTTTCATTTGATCACCCAGTTCTCAAAATTCTTAAGTAAATTCTTATTAATAGGATTATACATAACTTTTCTGGTAATTAGAAATGAAAATAAACTTCCTGTTAAGTAAAATTTGATCAGTGTTAGAAATCTAATCATGTCCAAAAAAAAATCTTTAAAAAAATTTAATTTGGATTATTCTAATTTTAAAAAATTAAAAATTTAGAAGAAACTGCAATTTATGATTTATACATTCAGTTTACAGATGTATAGTTTTGAAGTAATTGTTAGAATAATTATTTAATTTTAATTCAGAATAGTGTGATAAATTGTTATCATTAGTGAATATTATGTATATATGTAATTATTTTTTGTGTATTATTAGTAATTCCATATTTGCATTTTATGATTAAAAAATACAAAAAAAAACTTAGTAAATTTATGTTTATTTTTAATTGGTGAATGTCAATTTAATGTATTATGGGAAAATCATGATAATCATTTATGTTTATTATAGTGATCTCAAAGTCAAATTTACAGTTTATTTTTCTCTGTATAGTTGTTAATTACAGATATAAAGCAGTGTAATTAAATATATAAAAATTTTTTTTACAGTTTGTTTATATTAGAAAACAATTTTTTCCTCATTATTTCTATAAAGAATTAAAGTTAAAAATAAAAATTTAATTTGTAATTCTGTTTTTTACAAATTTCAAATAAATAACTTTGGTTATATTTTATAAAAAATAAAATTAATAGATGTATAAATTATTCAATTTTACTTTGTACAATCCTTAAATTACTTTATTTAACCAAATTTTTCAGGCTTAAAATGTATCAATAAAAGATTTTTTTTTAAATAAAAGTCTATGATGATGAATGTTGAGTTTGAAGATTTTCCATTTAAATAAAATAATTTAAGCAGTTAAATTAAGCTTATACCAGCTTCTAGCCTTAAGAAATCTCTCTTTTAAGGCTAGAGAAATTCTTAGCCAGCTTCATTATTTAACAATGAATTTGATACGGAAGCTAGTTAAGGATTATTTTAACTTTAAGAGACTTAAAATTGATCTTCGGAAGGAATTTTTTCCAAGAAACAATATGAATTTGCAAAAATAAATAGAACAGCAACTTTGTTTGAATTATTGGAAATTTTCAATTGCATTTTATAAAGAGCATTTTATAGTAATTATTTTAGAAAAATGAAAATTAATACTTAAATCCATTTAAAATGTACAGTACTGTTTATTTTTTTAAAGAGAGAATTTTCTATTGTTTCTTTATTATACACTCAATACAAAAGTGCCTTTTTCTGCTTCTATGTCTGTTTTATGAATTTTGAGATCCATGTTATAATATTTAAAAATAAAAATTCANAGTCCTAGTCGATGGGGTCCTTATTGTCAGTTTAAGTGCCAATGTAGTAACGGTGGAGATTGCGATTCCGTTACAGGGCAATGTATCTGTCCACCTGGGTATTCTGGATCAAACTGTGATGAAGGTAAAAAAAATATTTCATTATATTTAATCATCAATCTTATTCAGCTGGATGGCTGAGGCAATTAAGATGTCAGCTTACTGCTCTTGGGAAATCAAATCCAGGCAAACAGAAATTTTTCATAGGTAGTTTGTTCTGGATATGTCTGGCTCCATCCCTCACCAGCTGTCTGCCCCATTGTGGGTCTGGTTTAACCTACATTAGCTAGGGAAAAAAAGACACTGTGTGCCCAAAGGGAAGAAAGAGCCAAAAATGAGGGGGAAAAAAATCAATATTTTTAAATTTAGTTAAAATTGCCAGTAATAATAATAATTGAAAATTAATTCAAATTTATTATTATTTAGAATGTCCTACAGGTACATTTGGTCCAGATTGCCAATTTAAGTGTGATTGTAATAATGTCAATAGCTGTGATAAAATAACTGGAAGCTGCAATTGTCTGGATGGATTTATAGGTAGCAAATGTGAAAAAGGTAAAACATTTTTAACAAATTGCTTACAAATTTAATTACTGTTTATCATGATTGTTAAGTCCAGTGATATTTTAGATTGTCCTGATGGATGGTTTGGACATTCTTGTGCTTCAAAATGTAACTGTTCAAATAATGGAACATGTGATAAACATACAGGAGAATGCATTTGTCCTTCAGGATTTGAAGGCTCAAAATGTCAATATGGTAAGTTATTTAGTAATTAAATAAAAGTAAAAATTGTTATTTTATATTTATGTAAAATTTATCAGATTTGATTTCTCAATTAAAAAATTATAATCAACAATCAGTTGATTATAATTTTTTAATTGAGAAATCAAATCTGATAAATTTTACATAAATATAAAATAACAATTTTTACTTTTATTTAATTACTAAATAACTTACCATATTGACATTTTGAGCCTTCAAATCCTGAAGGACAAATGCATTCTCCTGTATGTTTATCACATGTTCCATTATTTGAACAGTTACATTTTGAAGCACAAGAATGTCCAAACCATCCATCAGGACAATCTAAAATATCACTGGACTTAACAATCATGATAAACAGTAATTAAATTTGTAAGCAATTTGTTAAAAATGTTTTACCTTTTTCACATTTGCTACCTATAAATCCATCCAGACAATTGCAGCTTCCAGTTATTTTATCACAGCTATTGACATTATTACAATCACACTTAAATTGGCAATCTGGACCAAATGTACCTGTAGGACATTCTAAATAATAATAAATTTGAATTAATTTTCAATTATTATTATTACTGGCAATTTTAACTAAATTTAAAAATATTGATTTTTTTCCCCCTCATTTTTGGCTCTTTCTTCCCTTTGGGCACACAGTGTCTTTTTTTCCCTAGCTAATGTAGGTTAAACCAGACCCACAATGGGGCAGACAGCTGGTGAGGGATGGAGCCAGACATATCCAGAACAAACTACCTATGAAAAATTTCTGTTTGCCTGGATTTGATTTCCCAAGAGCAGTAAGCTGACATCTTAATTGCCTCAGCCATCCAGCTGAATAAGATTGATGATTAAATATAATGAAATATTTTTTTTACCTTCATCACAGTTTGATCCAGAATACCCAGGTGGACAGATACATTCTCCATTTGTAGGATTACAATGTCCTCGTACACAGTTGCATACATTATTGCAATTCTCACCATATAAACCTTCTTCACATTCTAAATCAATATAAAATTTATATTATATATTGTAAAAATTCAATATAACCAATTTATAGGTAAATATATAAATAATTTTTAAAAAATCTAAGCTTAACTATTTTTAGACCCATTTTTAAATCTCAAAAATTGTCCAGTTTGGGCTAGAAACAATATGGTCACTCTAGTCAGATCCAATTCTATACAGTATATTAAAAACTACAATCTTAAAATGTTAATAACTAATGTAATTAAACATGTCTTACTTTTATGACAATATTTTCCACTGAGTCCAGGGGGACACTTACACTGACCAGTAAGTGAATCACAGGAACCACCAGAACAAAAACATACTTTGTCACAGTTACGGCCATACTGATTAGGAGGACATTCTAAAAAAACATAATCATCCTTAATAGGCAATTTTTGTAAATGAAAACAATTATACAATACTTACTCTTCTCGCAAGTGGGTCCAAAAAATCCAGCAGAGCAATGACACTGTCCTGTTTCGGCATCGCATTCTGCACTATTTTCACAAGTACATTTCTTTAAACAATTAGGGCCATACAAACCGCGTTTACATGCTAAAATCAACAATATAAATGTTTAAATCTTTAAAGAAAATGTTCAATTTGATTGAAAACAAATTTACAAACTTTTATCACAGTTTTGACCCCAGAAACCAAGTTTACAGTAACACTTTCCATTTACTGGATTGCATAGTCTATCTGATGAGCAATTACAGTTTTTTTTGCATCCCTCTCCATATTTACCATTTGGACAAACTATGGAAAGTAATTATATATTAATAAACTGAATGATTTCTAATTGAATAAAATAAAACAAGACAAATACCTTTTTCACAGCTCTCACCATGTTTACCAGGAGGGCAATAACATTCTCCAGTTACGTGATGACAAGAATCGCCATCGGCACAATTGCAAATCTGACTACAGTTTTTACCAAAATAACCAGGATCACAGACTATTTCATAAATAAAATGTTAAGTATTACTATTGTTATTTTTGAACTTGAATAATTTAGATTATATAAAAATGAAGTCTCATTCATAAATATAATGCTCCATAAGTGTCATATTTAATCATATTTTTAATTTATTTAATTTAAAATGTATGATCTCCATCTCAAATTAGTAGTTTCATTAGTTGCCCCTGTACATCATACTTTCCTGCTAGCAATAGAGTCGTGTTGATCATCTATTTAATTCCGTTCTCGAGATTAAGGAAGGACAGACATACAGACGGAAGACAGTAGGAATTTATAGGTCTATAATTTCTTTAAATTGCAGCCAAAATTCTTGTAAAATGATGAAATAATTGCTTTTATGCTATAATAAAGTGTTTATATTTTTGCAACAAATCGTATAAACTACGTGAAAAATAGATTCTCTTAAATATGGTATTTAAGGAAAAGTTATTGGAATTAGTTTATTCTTTACTATCGACTGGGCCATCATTCTGTTTCAATATTTGTATTCCGAACAGCCGAACGATCGCGATGAATCAATATAAGAAATTTACTCTCTTTTGGTAAGAAAAAGTAATCATGTTCAATTGAGTATTTTTTCATAAATCGGAACAGTTTCATGAAAGTTCATACATCAAAAATTAAAAGAAAAACTTAACTAAACATCATTGGTGTAGCTACAAATTTTCGCACTTGCGGGACTTCGCATACGTGTTTGCGCCGAAAGCTAACGCCCGTTTTCTCCAAGTTATGTCACTTTTCTTTAAGAATAACAATTAAAGGGTATAACGGAGAAATCTTGCCAGTCCATTAGTGCTAGTTATAAACGAGTTCGACTGCACTTGAATATAAGATACACGTCGTAAATAAGGATGTAATGGTAAACTGCAAACTCCAAATTAACCAGGAATTAAATAGCCCAATTTTCTTAGGATTAAGGCAAACCTATATAAATTTGCCAAATAGTGCCAAACTTTTAAAGATTAATAGACTAATATTATAATATNTATTATAGTGATCTCAAAGTCAAATTTACAGTTTATTTTTCTCTGTATAGTTGTTAATTACAGATATAAAGCAGTGTAATTAAATATATAAAAATTTTTTTTACAGTTTGTTTATATTAGAAAACAATTTTTTCCTCATTATTTCTATAAAGAATTAAAGTTAAAAATAAAAATTTAATTTGTAATTCTGTTTTTTACAAATTTCAAATAAATAACTTTGGTTATATTTTATAAAAAATAAAATTAATAGATGTATAAATTATTCAATTTTACTTTGTACAATCCTTAAATTACTTTATTTAACCAAATTTTTCAGGCTTAAAATGTATCAATAAAAGATTTTTTTTTAAATAAAAGTCTATGATGATGAATGTTGAGTTTGAAGATTTTCCATTTAAATAAAATAATTTAAGCAGTTAAATTAAGCTTATACCAGCTTCTAGCCTTAAGAAATCTCTCTTTTAAGGCTAGAGAAATTCTTAGCCAGCTTCATTATTTAACAATGAATTTGATACGGAAGCTAGTTAAGGATTATTTTAACTTTAAGAGACTTAAAATTGATCTTCGGAAGGAATTTTTTCCAAGAAACAATATGAATTTGCAAAAATAAATAGAACAGCAACTTTGTTTGAATTATTGGAAATTTTCAATTGCATTTTATAAAGAGCATTTTATAGTAATTATTTTAGAAAAATGAAAATTAATACTTAAATCCATTTAAAATGTACAGTACTGTTTATTTTTTTAAAGAGAGAATTTTCTATTGTTTCTTTATTATACACTCAATACAAAAGTGCCTTTTTCTGCTTCTATGTCTGTTTTATGAATTTTGAGATCCATGTTATAATATTTAAAAATAAAAATTCATAATAATTTTTATAATTATAAAATTTTATTTTACTGTAAATTTGGAAATTTGTGGATGTCTTTCAAAAATATTCAATAGTGGTTGTAAGCTTGATCTAAATTTTTAAAGCATATATATATATATATTTTTTTTTATATCATAAAGTGAATAAATTGTGGAGTGATTTATGTATGTATTTCTCATTACTAATCTTGTTTGGAATGTAAAAGAAAATATGTACATGAAGCAAAAAAATTTGTGTTTATTATTATATAACTCAGGATTATAAAATAATGATTATTCACTGTAATAGTATATTGTATATTGTAAAAATTAATGATGTGCATAACACAAAAATGTAATAAATGAATAAATGTGTATAGATGATCAAGATAATACAGACTTAAAATAATAATTCATGAAGATAATGTATACAGCGTGACTTCAAATTTCCTGTACATGCTTATTGTATATGCACCTTTCCATTTTCTGTACAAATTTTAATTTTTCTTTATAATCTTCTGGATTTCTTCCCCCATGTTGAATACTGGAAGTCATCAGAACAGTTTGCAGCAGTTGTTTTTAAGTTTTTCAACTGTTATAAAGCAGAATTGAGAAGTTTTCTTTCACAATGCCTCCAGGCAAATAGAAGCAATCGCCAATCCAAACACAAGTAATTGCTCTCTTTTCTATTGTATACTTGATAGCTATCATACTAAAGTTTTACCAAAAAAAAAAATAAATAAAAGTAAAATAATAATTAAATCAGGACACAACCTCATGTACTGTACAAGGACTTGTGGCCCTTCTGTATGTAATAGTTTATATTTACATGATTTACACAATGAATTTTATATGATATTATGTAAATTATAATAGAGAATTGTTTCTATTTTGACACTGCCATATAAAATTTTATAATTTGTAATACTCTAAAATTATCATCTAGTTGTGTTTTTAGATGATATATATTGATATATATATATATATTGTTTTGTATCTATGGTACTATATTTATTATGCTGGGTTAAGCTATTAGTTGCTTTTTATAAATAATAAAAATTTATACTTGCTTTCATTATTTTATAAAAATAATAATGTTTTTTAAACTTAAGACCTTTAAAAATAACATTCAAAAAAGGAGAGGAAGATGAAGAAAGTTAATTTTACATATAATTTTTAACATAATAATTTTTATACAGAATAATATTAAAAGAAAGTAATTCGTAAAAAAATTATAAAAGTACAGTGAAACCTCCCAAGAATGGCCACTGAAGAAAACATAAAAAATGACCGTTATCGGAGATTCGACTGTGTTTATTTAATCTTTAATTAATTTAATATCAAGTATTAATTAAAGCTGAATATATTAATTCACTTTTATACAATTTATAGAATTTAATTTAATATGCAGAAGAGTGGCATTTAAGTCTGCTGATGAGGTTTTGCTTTGACGAGTGAATCTTGCTGTCTTCTTGCTTTTGAATGGATTTGGAATTATTATTTAAGTATGTTTTGTTTGGTTTGTTGGTTATTTTACAAATACTTCTGATTATAAACGACACAACAAAATACTGGACATTTTGCTTGACCCCCCAATGAGGATATCAACGTTAAAATATGTAAATAAGGGAAATGGTCGCCTTCGGAATACTTGCTGCGGAGAATGTGTTAATAGAGGAATTACAAGATAATATGACATCATTTCAAGATGCTTCAGCATTAAATACACAAAGATAAAAGTTTATTACTTCTTGATTTTACGACATATCAGGTTAGTGAGCAATATGATAATATCTTTGTATCTGTAAGAGAAATTTATCAAACTTAATAATAATGTACATCTTAGGAAAAATTATTCTTCGTTTTTAGACTAAAGATAATTTACTAGGGAAATATTCAAAATGATTTGTACAGGTTTATATACAACATGGACAAATTTGTTTCACATGTTGTGATGGGCTTAGTGGGAATCGTGAAGATTTTTCTCATCAATTGTTGGATGTTGAGTAAGCATATTGTTCTGTCCCTGCTGTACGTTCTTGAAACTATGGTAGATTTATAAAGGTGGATTAATTAATATATTAAATCTTTAGGCGGATATACAATTTTTATTTGAAGATCATAATAGCATACTTCATTTTTAAAATTAATAATTGCTATCTGTAATGAACAAAGGTACGAAACAGCCATAAGACCAGTGTTAATTTTTCAGGTTACAACGAACAATATTTAGGTTTAAAATCAATGTTATCACTCCAGAATTCAAATTTTAAAAATATACTGTGCCAGTTTTCTTATTTCAAGGATTCCTTATTAACTGCTCACTAATAACGCACTTAAAAATGCGGATGAATTGAGGGTGTTTTATAGGCTTACAATATGCTAAAATTCAAAGGAGAAACTTGTGCAGGAGGAAAATTATTTGAAGACCAAATTGCTAATATTACTAATTAACAGCAGCAAATTTCGATCACCGGGGCGAAGGAAAAATTTTATTATTGACAGCTGCTTGGCGTATCCCGACATCAAGTGTTGTATTAAAGTGATGTTCCACAAGAATTTAAAAACTATTGTCTTTAGATCAAGGAATCAGACAGCTTAAAGAGCAACCACGGGCAAATTATTTCGAAAATGCTAACTTCTATAGTTAGTGGCGAAGAAACGTTTATTGTAATCCTTCCAGATGCAATATGACGTGGCAAAAAGTGTCAAAAAACAATGGAAAATTGTTTTTTGCCACTTTTTGCCACGTCATATCGCATTTCTACAAGGCAATGGTAAACTAGCAACAACTAGTAAACTTCGGCTTTCTACAAGGCAATGGTAAACTAGCAACAACTCGTTGCTAGTTGTTCAACTTTCCCGGCAACATTTAAAATTTTGGTGTTATCATCTTTTATTTTAAAATTATTTTATATTTTTAGCAAAAAAATTTGTGTTTATTATTATATAACTCAGGATTATAAAATAATGATTATTCACTGTAATAGTATATTGTATATTGTAAAAATTAATGATGTGCATAACACAAAAATGTAATAAATGAATAAATGTGTATAGATGATCAAGATAATACAGACTTAAAATAATAATTCATGAAGATAATGTATACAGCGTGACTTCAAATTTCCTGTACATGCTTATTGTATATGCACCTTTCCATTTTCTGTACAAATTTTAATTTTTCTTTATAATCTTCTGGATTTCTTCTCCCATGTTGAATACTGGAAGTCATCAGAACAGTTTGCAGCAGTTGTTTTTAAGTTTTTCAACTGTTATAAAGCAGAATTGAGAAGTTTTCTTTCACAATGCCTCCAGGCAAATAGAAGCAATCGCCAATCCAAACACAAGTAATTGCTCTCTTTTCTATTGTATACTTGATAGCTATCATACTAAAGTTTTACCAAAAAAAAAAATAAATAAAAGTAAAATAATAATTAAATCAGGACACAACCTCATGTACTGTACAAGGACTTGTGGCCCTTCTGTATGTAATAGTTTATATTTACATGATTTACACAATGAATTTTATATGATATTATGTAAATTATAATAGAGAATTGTTTCTATTTTGACACTGCCATATAAAATTTTATAATTTGTAATACTCTAAAATTATCATCTAGTTGTGTTTTTAGATGATATATATTGATATATATATATATTGTTTTGTATCTATGNTCCTTTTTTTCCCCTTAATTCTAACCTTCTATGGCGAGAGAATATCAAGAGCATTAAACAACCTTCCCATCAAAGCAACCACTTTAAAGTAATACTTGATCCCAATTATTTTGAAAACTAATTTCCAGATTTAAAAAAGTAAACGAGATAGGATCGTGTTTTCCTCTAATGATAGCAATTATTAGTGGTTAAGAGCCATTATTTAGTCTATTAACACAACAGATTAAGCACATAATGAACTTAATTATGTTTTATTTAATGATAATACAGAGAATTTCCAGATGTAAATCGCTCCTAAGAGATAGATTTTTGAAATTTTACCTTATATAAATACTCTACTTTTGCATATAATTTAATGGAGTTGACAGTCGTAATGGTGTAAATAAGTATAAAAGAAGAGGAGGAGAGAATTTTTTAAAATAATATTTTTAATTGCTTAAAATTTTAATAAATTTTATAAATTAAAAGCATTTAAATGTTTATACGCTTCGTGTGTATACAGCTGTTTAAATATTAATTTTCATGCAAAAAAAAATTCTTTTATCTTTCGGTCGAGTGACTCGAAAAATGTAAATTTAGCGATAAATATTTAATTAATTATATGATATATAATTATTATCGATTATTATAAATTATAATTAAGTATTTAAAAAAAAGAGAAAGAAGAAGAATGTTCATTTATTAGAATATTTTTCCTGTAAATATATAATGCAAATTTAATTAGTTGTTAGATTATTTTAATAAAGATAAAAGTGAATTATTCTTCTTTAGTAAACTATTTTTGATGTAATAATCTAGAAAAATCCTTAAGATTAATTAACTTTATCTTTTTATAACAATTAAAACATGACTCTTATCTATTTTATAATAATTTTTAGATTATAAATTTAATTTAATTTAATATTCTCTCACTTTTATTTTTGTTTTGAGGTCTCATTATTATTCATATCTCATTTCCTATTACCTGGGAAATCCTCTATCATTTTCCTCTATCATATAGAGGAGGAGGATGATGATAGTTCAGGCACTAGTCAGAAGCTCAAAAATTTAATTTTTTATTATTTTATCGATTTTATTTGTAAATTTTTATGGTTTTCAGAGCTTAGTCTTTCGCTTTAGTGCTTGGTTCACTCACTCAGTTTATGCTTACACGAGCCATATGAATGAACTGTAAAATTTTTTACTACTTACAATAAATGATATATCTTGAAATTTCCGAAAGAATATTAAAGCTCAAATAGTGAATTTATAATTTTTATGAGGATTTTTACGGTTGTTAAAGTTTCCTTTATAGTAGCGTGCTAATGATGTGTTATTTATGAACAAGTGATTCTTTCGAACTAACTATTCTGTGAATGAGATACAAACCGTTCCTGCTGAGTAAATATCCTTAAAATAAATCATTTGTTTTCCAAATCCTTTAAATTTTACTTTTATGAATAATTTTTAAACTTTTCTTCAGTATTAATCTTTTGCCAATGATGATTAATCAATTTTTTTTAAAATAAAATATTTGAATTGTTATACTTGTTTATTGGATAAAACAGATAAAAAAGTTGTAAAATTAATTGTAAAATTAATTTTTTAAATAATATTATCAATTAGCTTTAATTAATATGTATATTGGATGGCATATAATACGTGATAATAGAGAAAATAATTATTTTATTGAGTAATTCTGTTAATTGACTTTGTGTATAGATTGCATAATAAAATATATAAAAAGAAAAAAATTGAATTAAAAGCAATCAATGATTAACTCATGAATATGTTATTTTTAGTGGTGGACTGCTAACGATATGCCATTTCCTTCAACATTCTTGTTTCTGTGGTAAATTAGTCATTATATTATCTTGCTTGAATTTTTAGTAGAAGCTCATCACATGGGATTTTTGATCCATGTATGTTTATTCATTAAACTCTTCATTTTTATGCTCCTATAATTGAATTTGCATAGTGTTCTATCAATTCTTCCGTGCAAAACCCTTTCATTTACTCCTAAAATATACATTTATTACTACTATTAAAACTCATAAATTCCATAATGTCCGCAACCGTGTAGGCTATAGACTTGTTCTGACATTTAAACTATTTATTTAATGTTTTCTTAAAATAATATTAAAAGTCGAATTATTGTGACATCGTCACAATTTATAATTAAAAATTCAAATAGAGATTGTTAAGCGAGCCTTCAGCCCTAAGTTTTTCATATCTGGTCTCGATTTTCATCTATTTAGCTCTCAATATGTGGTCTCGATTTTCATCTCTTTAAGTCTCAATATGTTGTTTCGATTTTAATCTCTTTAACTCTCAATATGTAGTCTCGATTTTCATCTATTTAGCTCTCAATATCTGGTCTCGATTTTCATCTAATTTCGTTCTCAATAGTAAGGACAGACACAATCGACAGTGGTAATCTATAAGTCTGAAATTGGAATATTTCTACCAATAAAAGATACTGAAAATAAGATAAATAGACTTCATAGTATTTTNGTAAATTCAGTAAGTTAGACTTATGTAAAATAATAAAAAAAAGGGGTAAAATTCGAATCAATATGTAAGAGAGAGCGAGAGAGATTTAAAACTTGCCATTTTTCTTTTACATTTTCTCTTATTCAAACATCAATAGTAGGAAAGAAAATGTTGAAAATCGATACGTAATTAGGTAGGACGTTATATCGAGAAATTAATTTCCTATATAAAGAAAATTTTTAACAACTCAATTAACTTAGAATTAACCATTTTAATTAAAAAAAAATGGCCGTTTCGGTAAATGATGAACAAAGTTTGTTACGTGTTTAACTTATTAAAAACAAAAGTAATTGAAGAAGTAATTTTTATTCTTAATAAATTCTTGATAAATTAGAATGTGTGATTTTAAATTTATTATTATTATTTTTAATAGTTACGTATATATATAAATCTTCGTAACAACACTGTATATATTATTTTTTCCTTTCGCAATGACAGGCTGTAATTTTAATTTTAAAAAATCACGCAACTTCCGGTCCTGACCGGAAGTTCCTATATAGTTAACCGGGACCTCCTGCCCCTAATCTTTTCATATCTGATTTCAATTTTCATGTATCTTACTCCGTTCTCGGGATTAACGAAGGACGGACGGACGGACAGACATTCGACAATGGGGAATTTATAAGTCTGCAATTTTTAAATTGCAGCCCGAAAATATTTACTTACAAACTTAAAAATAATTTTTAAGAATTTTCTATTCAATAATGTTAAAAATAAAATTAATTAATTTTTATTTACTTTTATGTTTGATGAAATATCATTCATAAAATCGAACTGATTTTATTTTAACGAATTGTTTAAAAAAGTTTTTTCTATGATTTTATTTTGTACAATATTCGAGTCTTGATAATATTTATTAAGAAAAAAAAATAGTTATGAAGTGATAAAATGTTTTTGTTTATTCATTAAAATAATTTATAAAGAAGGGGAATAATTATAAACTTTCTATAGACTTATCTTTAAAAAATTGGTTAGAAAGTAAAATTTATTAGCCAATTTTTAAAAATTTTCAGTAATATGTTCTTGAAAATGTATTTTGCTCATTAATTTCATACAAAGAAATTGACAAATTAATTTTTTTTATGAATGAAATTCTCTTAATAATCAATTTCAATATTTTAAAAAAGAAATTGACAATAATTATTTCGTCAATTCATATTTCATTAATTTACAAAAAAATTGAAATTGATTATTAGTAATTTCATTCATTGATAAAAAATAAATATGTCAATTTCTTAAAACGTAACAATACGGAATTAACAATTAAAATGAATGAAATGAAAAAGACATTCAGAAAAAAAAAATGTCTTTTTCATTTCATTCATTTTAATTGTTAATTCCGTATTGTTACGTTTTAAGAAACTGATAATTTGTTTCATTCAGAAAAAAAAAACAAATTATCAATTTCTTAACGTTTCATTCATAAAATTATAATATTTTCTAATTAAATTCTTTTATTTTGTTCGTCTTTCTTTCTTTATATATTTTAATTCTGTAGAATTAGCGAGATAATTTAACAAATTTCATAACACCCCATTAAAAATAATATGCACATAAACACGTTTTAAGAACAACAATTAATTCGTTTCCTTAAAACCAGATGGAGGCACGAAAAGTTTAGTAAAAGTTATTAACGTGCTCAGAATGTTGTTCAAAAGGGAAGATTTTTATCACTAGCAAATATCATTCATAAAATTTACATAGAATATTAGTAATTATCTACGGTGTTAATGAATAGGTGTGTTAATATAAGCAAGCCGTGCATAATATCTTTAATTGGTTTAATTAACTGATTATTATATTTATACGCTACTTCGTATGCTCGAGACGATATGAAATTTCTCTTAATAACATTTTGCAGTAAACCAGACATCATTAATTGCACCTATTTACATATGTGAATGGTTTGATCAAAAAATTAATACTTGTAANCTATTTATTTAATATTTAATTTTGTTTCTTCATTTAAAAAAATTGCCTTTTTAAGCATTAAAATAATCGAGATTATGTACATTAAGTTAACATTATATCCGAGGCAATACGATGTTAACATAGAGAATAGAAAGGTTTCAATTTTATTCTCAAATCGACTTTTATTGTAAAAAAAAAAAACACACACAGAGAAAAAATATAAAGTTTAAAGAGCGAATGTAAGAACCGATAAATTGCAATTGTCGAAAGAAGAATTGCTCCGGAGAACAAGTCATTTCCCCAAAGACAATCTGAAAACATCAGATAGGAGGAAATAAGTTGTTTTTCTCCGGAGTGAAACTTTTTATCAACTTGCTTATTATAGTATTGTAAATTCAGTAAGTTAGACTTATGTAAAATAATAAAAAAAAGGGGTAAAATTCGAATCAATATGTAAGAGAGAGCGAGAGAGATTTAAAACTTGCCATTTTTCTTTTACATTTTCTCTTATTCAAACATCAATAGTAGGAAAGAAAATGTTGAAAATCGATACGTAATTAGGTAGGACGTTATATCGAGAAATTAATTTCCTATATAAAGAAAATTTTTAACAACTCAATTAACTTAGAATTAACCATTTTAATTAAAAAAAAATGGCCGTTTCGGTAAATGATGAACAAAGTTTGTTACGTGTTTAACTTATTAAAAACAAAAGTAATTGAAGAAGTAATTTTTATTCTTAATAAATTCTTGATAAATTAGAATGTGTGATTTTAAATTTATTATTATTATTTTTAATAGTTACGTATATATATAAATCTTCGTAACAACACTGTATATATTATTTTTTCCTTTCGCAATGACAGGCTGTAATTTTAATTTTAAAAAATCACGCAACTTCCGGTCCTGACCGGAAGTTCCTATATAGTTAACCGGGACCTCCTGCCCCTAATCTTTTCATATCTGATTTCAATTTTCATGTATCTTACTCCGTTCTCGGGATTAACGAAGGACGGACGGACGGACAGACATTCGACAATGGGGAATTTATAAGTCTGCAATTTTTAAATTGCAGTTACTTAGTTGCAGNATTTCACATGGTACATGACCTACCAGGATAATTTATGATCTTGGTAATGGAGAAAATAAAGCAAATGATGATTCATGCACCATACCGAAAAAAATATTTGTGGAAGTTAATACCCAAATATAATCTGATGCTTTGTTTGTTCTTTTTTTTTTTAAATTATAAGTAATTAATCAAACTTTATTACACTTTCTGATAATGTATTGTTTTATTAATTTAGTTATTGAAGTGTAAAATTCTGATTCATGCACCATACCGAAAAAAATATTTGTGGAAGTTAATACCCAAATATAATCTGATGCTTTGTTTGATCTTTTTTTTTTTAAATTATAAAGATTAAAAGCTATTATTTCTCATAGGAGGCACACAAAAGTCTCTTCTTTATCACAGCAATCTTAGTTCCAATGTTACTTTACTTTAAATATCATTCTTTTTGCTTATTAATTTTTTTGGCTAAGTTCAAAATTTAAAAAATGAAAATTAAACTATTAAATCAAGAGATTTTTTTCGCTTTTATTACAAATAAAGAATTTGAGCTTCAAGGATCATTTATAACGAGGACCCCCAAACTTCGTAAACAGTCCATTTAAGATGCATTTTTGCTCAATATTTTTAATCTTAAAAGCGATAGTGACGTTTAAAAATCGTTAGAAGACCTTTCTAATTTTTAAGAAAGTGTGACCAAATAGAATCACGTGACTAAATTCGAAGCATTAAAGGCTTATGATTTAGAGCAAAGGTATTTAAAGGTTGGGGGTCCCGATCATACAATATAATGTAGACGTACGTAATTACATCTTTCTACAATCACCTGTACAAC
>NW_019385679.1:90203-165330 GCF_000671375.1 Centruroides sculpturatus | reverse complement strand
ATCAATTGTTATCTTATACATTTTTAAACTTACTTGTAATGACGCATTCAAACTTTCACCATAAAGGCCAGGACTTTGTTGCAATGGCGGACTTCTTATCTGTCCTTGTGACTGGCCCTGAACTAATGATGGAGTTTGAGATGAAAGCTGTAAACCACTGAAAACACATATATAAATTATAGCTTATTTATGTTGCAAATTTAATTTTCATAGTATACAAAGAAAAAAAAGTTGTTAAGATATCTTACAGCATTTTAGTAAAACTAATATACTTTGTTATTTACATAGAGAAACATTCTATAAATTTTTAATCACTTTTTTAAATGATATTTTTTATCATTTTAAAATTATAATTAGAGTTAAAATATTTATTTTTTACATTAGAAAGATAATATATATCATATTTGAAGTGTTAAATATTTTTCAAATGTTAAAAAACAAATTGAACAATAATAATGCAATAAAATTTTAATAAATCAGGGAATATTTTGGTTTTTATCACAAATAATCAAGAATTTTTATTCCCATTTATAAATAAGGATATTTATGCTGTTTTTCACTGAGTTTTTTTTCCTTTTAAACAAACACATGTTAAATCCATCCAATTTAACATTAGTTTAAAATGTCATTTCTTAAAAATANTAATTATTTAGTTTTTTTTTTTGCAATTATCTTATTATAGATTTTATTCAGCTAAGTTAAATGTAGATTTATCAGTTCGGAAATGATCTGTATTTCATCAGCAGTTCAACAAAAGGCAAATAGTTTGTTTATTACCTTTTATACATCTTTTTTATCATTAGTGTTAATACATCATAGTGTGTCATTCTACAGTGCTTGAGGTTGTATATATATAAATATATTTTTATAATATTTGAGAAGTATATACACCAATATTGGAAACTGTCTGATCCATTCAAGCTTGATTAAATTGTGTGAATTGTATGGAATTAAAATCAATGGATTTGAAAACTATTTGCAGCTAAATTACAGATATTAAACAATTTAAATGATTTGCAGTAACATCTGTATGTAATGCTGCAGTGCATTATAATGCACATGGTCACATATTTTTCAAATCCAATTATTTTAAAATATCACCTTTAAAAAAAATTGAAAATGTTTCAATTGGTTCATTTGCTTGATAACAGCTTATTGTCAGCACAACTTCATAAATTTTGTCACCGGAATGTGTCAGTGAATTCATAATGGAAAATTCTCTTATAAAATGTATACCTCTTACAACATCTTATAATTCATACATCTGATGACAATAAAGATGAGATATTTTTAAAACTACAAATTCTGTTTTATATATTTTATTATTTTTTAACATGATTTAAACAACTAAAACTAGATATTTGCTCATATTACTACTTTTTTCCATTATATATTAATTAAATGATTTTATTATTATAGTAAGCAATTTCTCCATTAAAAGAAAAAAAATGCTAAATAGATATTTAAAATAGAGAGAATTATATTAATGTATTTTATGTCTTAATTTATAATTTTTTAAATATTTTTGAAGAAAAAGCTGTCTATTCAACAACAAAACTAATAAAATTGCCAGCTATACATTTGAAATAAAACTATAGATAACCTCAGTAAAAAAAAATTCTGAAATAATAAAAATCATAAGACATAATTGCTTATTCTTGTAAATAAATTAAGCTATTAGATCTTAAAAATAAATTATTTGTGTAGAATTTTTATAGTAAACCATCACTGAGAGATTTAATAAAGCAAATACTTTTCAGATAAATTTGGAAGTTGAGATAATGATACAATTTAACATATATGCTTCATATTTGAAAATAATTAAGTTATTGGATATTTTATTTCTTTATTAGAATATAATATTTGTAATGACATGTGATGAGTTTTAAATTTTAATTATTATACTTTTATTCTAAACAGTTAAAAATTTAATACTTTGTTCTTCCCTTTGAAGTAATTGATAACTGTTAAGATCTTACAGGAATCACAAACAAGAATCACATAAAATACATTGAATAATAAATAACAAATATTAATAATCATGCAAAAATGCAGCAAGCCATAGAGCCAAGCACAGCCAGACACAAGGTGATAGATAAAAGAAAGGCAGGCTTACTGTGTGGATAGGATGAGGTCAGACTCGGGGGATTTTCGGGGCCGACCACGGCTCAAGTGACGCCGCTTTACAAACTCATGGTCATCCACCATCCAGTAGGAGCCAAAGTCATCCTCATACCTCACAAAGCACTTATGTAGAGACAGATTGGTGCGAATTGCATTCTGTGCAGAGAAAGGATGGGGTGGAGAGGGAGTCATGGGACGGGTGCACACAAATTTGCCATGGGAACAACATAAGCAAAGTAGAATGACCATTCCAAAAGAGTAAAGAATTATATACCAGAAAAGCAGGGTCAAGACATATATAAAAATATATAACAATGCCATAAAACAGCAGAAAACATTCAAGCAACAGCAGAAATTTAAAAAAGTATTAAAAAATGAAATATTAAATATGAAATTTATGAGTGCATCCCAAAGGTAAGTAGGAGTGTAGGTAATGGGAAGGTGGGGAAGAAAAAGAGAGAAAAAGAAATAAGTATCACAAAGTGCACCACTCACAGAAACACAACACAAATAACATACCCTGAAATTCGGTCCTGGAGACGTTGGGGGCGACGTTTGTAGAATTCAAGCTCGTCAACAGTCCAGACTGCCCCCTTTACATTCTCAACACGAGTAAAACATTTGTGTAGACTTAGGTTGTGCCGAACTGCATTCTACCAAGGTAATGGAAAGGAAGTATGTAGATCTTTAAAACTGTCCCTAACAATATACCTGTCTGTTTTTAGGGTCTTTGAGGATGTAGCCAATAAATGAATTTTTTTTAACTCATTAAATTTTTCCTAATATTTGAAATTTGATAAAACTTCCTTTCATAATTTCTAACAAAAGTTGATTAAGGTTTCCCTTACAATGTTTGTTTGTTTACAATAAGATTTAATTTATGACCACTATTATATTAAGAACTTTTTCATTTATTAATATTTTTAGAATTGAGCACTATTCACATTTCTCTAATTTTAATAAAAATTTTAAATATTTTTTATTGAATCATATTTTAATGATATACTTCATAATAAATTATCTAAAACATAAAATTTTCAATTATGGATTATCAAAAAAAAAATTATACTAATGAAATGTATTTATAAAAGTAAACAAATTCATTTTCTTGTAATCTATTCAAACTTATTTCAGTTGGTTTTGTATATAATAACTAGTGTCATAACTAGGCAGGTGCAACAGGTGTGCAGGGCATGGAAGAAAGAGGGCCTCAAAATGGAACTGACAAAAAATTGTCATATATATATTGTTATAATATTTTTGTTTATAAATACAAGTGGATGATTTAGTATATTTTTTGTGTACACAAAAATTGTTTATAAACGATTGTTTTATCAACATCATCATTCCCACCCAAAATTAAAACTTTGTAGAGGAAGGATAAAAAGCTAGTTACGATGATGATGATGATGATAACATTCCATCTAAATAAAATATGAATTATCTAAAAATTTCATTTATTTTCATAATTCTTTGTTTCTGATTATCATAACTTATATAAAGTTTTCATACAGTAATTATCAAGATTTAAAATAATATTGCTTATATATGTTTTCCAAAAACTTGTTTTTAAATTTGTATATGAAAATAAATGGCCATAAATACAAATCTTATTGTATTTAAAAAGGGTTAAATAATTCATGTATGTATTTTTTGAGAAAAATTTATGTTTAATTATTTATGTTTTTTTTTTGCAATTATCTTATTATAGATTTTATTCAGCTAAGTTAAATGTAGATTTATCAGTTCGGAAATGATCTGTATTTCATCAGCAGTTCAACAAAAGGCAAATAGTTTGTTTATTACCTTTTATACATCTTTTTTATCATTAGTGTTAATACATCATAGTGTGTCATTCTACAGTGCTTGAGGTTGTATATATATAAATATATTTTTATAATATTTGAGAAGTATATACACCAATATTGGAAACTGTCTGATCCATTCAAGCTTGATTAAATTGTGTGAATTGTATGGAATTAAAATCAATGGATTTGAAAACTATTTGCAGCTAAATTACAGATATTAAACAATTTAAATGATTTGCAGTAACATCTGTATGTAATGCTGCAGTGCATTATAATGCACATGGTCACATATTTTTCAAATCCAATTATTTTAAAATATCACCTTTAAAAAAAATTGAAAATGTTTCAATTGGTTCATTTGCTTGATAACAGCTTATTGTCAGCACAACTTCATAAATTTTGTCACCGGAATGTGTCAGTGAATTCATAATGGAAAATTCTCTTATAAAATGTATACCTCTTACAACATCTTATAATTCATACATCTGATGACAATAAAGATGAGATATTTTTAAAACTACAAATTCTGTTTTATATATTTTATTATTTTTTAACATGATTTAAACAACTAAAACTAGATATTTGCTCATATTACTACTTTTTTCCATTATATATTAATTAAATGATTTTATTATTATAGTAAGCAATTTCTCCATTAAAAGAAAAAAAATGCTAAATAGATATTTAAAATAGAGAGAATTATATTAATGTATTTTATGTCTTAATTTATAATTTTTTAAATATTTTTGAAGAAAAAGCTGTCTATTCAACAACAAAACTAATAAAATTGCCAGCTATACATTTGAAATAAAACTATAGATAACCTCAGTAAAAAAAAATTCTGAAATAATAAAAATCATAAGACATAATTGCTTATTCTTGTAAATAAATTAAGCTATTAGATCTTAAAAATAAATTATTTGTGTAGAATTTTTATAGTAAACCATCACTGAGAGATTTAATAAAGCAAATACTTTTCAGATAAATTTGGAAGTTGAGATAATGATACAATTTAACATATATGCTTCATATTTGAAAATAATTAAGTTATTGGATATTTTATTTCTTTATTAGAATATAATATTTGTAATGACATGTGATGAGTTTTAAATTTTAATTATTATACTTTTATTCTAAACAGTTAAAAATTTAATACTTTGTTCTTCCCTTTGAAGTAATTGATAACTGTTAAGATCTTACAGGAATCACAAACAAGAACCAAAAAAATGCTGAACAAAGAATCTGATGAAGAAGGCAACAAAATTAATTGAACAATACAATAAAATATCCTACAATGAATTCTTTCATACAAAGGTAATGTGAATGAGGTCAAAAGAAAGTAATACAGGTAATGAGTATGTTTTGTTCCTTTAATAATATTTTGTCTCAAACAAAACCTAAACTAAGAGCAGTCACTTTATATAATCTTGGCAGTTAAGTTGAAATCTTTGATCCAATTCAGATTAAATTTTAACATTAATTGGGTTTAAAACACTTATTATTTTAATGCAGCTTGATTTATCATAAGTTGAAAATAAATGATTCTTTATATTAAATTTAANTACATTAAACATTACATACAAGTTTCTATGATTTGAATTTAAAAAAACTTTAATTTAGAATGAATATTCAAAATAAAATGTTGCCATAGAAAATAAGAAAATGAAAAGTTTATTAATAAATCAATACATTATAAATAAGTTATTCTGATTTTTGTTAAATAATAATAATCTTTTAAAAAAATGATCCATAATCTGTATGGCATCTGTGGATAATTCCTAGAAAATTAAGGTATTTTGACCAGTTATATATTAAGACTGAGTTTTAAAAATGAATTTCATGTATTCTATAGTAAAATTATGACATTTACTTAAAACATTTATTTAAAAACATATTGTCATTGTTTTATGATAACATGTTAAAAACTGCTATGAAATAAGATGAATTTCATCTTTATAAAAAAATAAATTGTTATCAGCAGTTAGATTTGGTACAAAATTGATCTCAAATAAGATATTTATAATATATAATCAATTTTAACCAATACTTTATATAAAATATAAAAATGTAAAATATCTGAACAACAATAGATCAATTTAATTCAAGATTTATTTCATGATTAATATGAGTTTTTTTCTCTTAATTAAATTGAAATAAAATGTTTAACTACAAAAAATTTATTATACTTAAATATCATATAAATATCAATCAAATGATGAAGATTTTGTTTCTTACTGCTTTTTATTTTATTTTTTTATAAAATATATCTCATTAAATTTACCTGATACAGTAAATATGATTCAAAAGTTTTCAATTGTATTATTCAATATTTTATTTTATAGAACTGTAATGATGATAAGTGATTGAATTTACAGTAATCATTTTTCATTTTACAATATATATATATATATATATATGATGCATATCTGAAAAACAAATAAACTTGATGTAAAAAATATTGCATAAGAGATAATGACTACTACTTCATTCTTTTTATTTCGCTACAGTTTATAATTAATTAATCGTCTGAAAAAAGCACATTGATAAATAATTTGCATCATTCTTTTAACATTTGCTTCAATAATGGAAAGAGTGTGTTTTGATTTAATAATTCCATCAAGTTTCTTTTAAAATTCAATGATGAAAATACAATCAATTCTCAAATTCTATTTATAAATTTTATTAAATAATTAAATTAAAAAACTTTAAAATGTTTTAGTTATTATAATTTTCTCTAAATTGCATATTTTCATTGTATTTATGTTGCATTCATTTCTTGAATTGCTGTTTTTATTAATGATTTTTCAAAGCACAAATTTACAAAAAGTTTTATAATTCTAAATCATAAAAATATTTTATATATTTTTTTTAAAATAAATTTATGTATTTTAAATTTAAAAATTGAAATTTCTTTATAAAAATAACATATTTTGCAAAAAAATACTGATAAAACATTAATGTAAGAACAGATAATATATCTTAAATTCATATAAATTATAAATTACATCTAAAAGACATTGTTAAATCAATAAAATAAAATAAAAAAATCCCAAAAATTATTTAAAACTCTTACATTAAAATTTATCAGTTTTTTAAATTGTAATATAAAATGTTTTTAAGAATTAATAAATTCTAATGCTACAATTTTAACTGAGATGGGTCAATAATACTTTCAAAAATGTTGTTATTGTCTTTCATCCAAACAAGGATAAATTTTATTAATAAAATTTTTCTATTTTTTAAATACAATTAAAATTCACGAAATTTAAAAGCCAGTTTATGTGCTTCATCTTCTGTACTTTATTTTACAATGTGATAGTCCAAAGATAAAGCCCAGAAGCTTCAAATGTATATTGGTAATTATTAGCTGACTCCTTTAAGTGAATTAGATACATTTTTTTTAAATATAAATTTAAAATGTGGAATCAATATGTTTGTCAGCCTTTAAAATAAAGTTCAGTGTGTTTTTAAAACAAACTGAATTCAATCAATTAAGATGCATTTATATTAAGTGTAAAATACATTCATGTGTTCATATGTTTATTCTGTCACCTCTATATGAAATAAACACTATACAGTTATTTAATTAATTTATTAATTGCTATCAACTAATCCTCTAATTTATTATTATTAATAGTAATATTCATTTAATATAAATTTGAAATTTCATATCATTAAAAATATATATAGATTAATGCTTTCAAGTTCAAACTTCTGAATTTCTAATAAAAAGTAAAGATATTTAGGAAGCAGCATTTGGTATAATTGCTTTTCACAAACATCAAAAAAAGAAAAACTAGAAAATAATGTTAAAATGAAAACTTTTACAATATTTTGAGTTCATTTTATCAAACAAATTATTCATTTGTTTGACAAAAGGCTGTTTTTAAAAGAATTCAACAAATGTTTCATTCATTTAAAAGTCTTCAAATTCTGGAAACAAGAACACTGAAATGTTTGGACATTTAAAATTGGCCATTTCACTGAATAAACTTTGTTAACTTATAAAAACTATTTTTGTTAATTTTTAAACAGCTATTAATAAAATATAAGTTACCTTGAAGAATAAATGATGATTTTACTTTCAAACTATAAATAATCCTAAATTAAAATGTATACAAATGCTAGTCAGATAATTGTAACTATTTATCTTAACTAAATTTTGCATCATCATCATCATCAGTACCAATTTATTTAATTGGCAATTATTGAAGTATATTTTTAATATTTAAATAACAATATAAATTGACTAAAGCAATATATATATATATATATTTTTTTTTTTTCAATCTACAGCTATAATTTGTTCAGCTTTAATCATTTTTATTATTATTAGATATTAAATAACCAAAACAGAAAAAAATTGTTAATATATTCAGTTAAAATAGAACTAAATACTATTAACTTTGAACCTAGTTTATTAGAATTAAGCTTATAGTTATAAAAAATCTGTTTAATATTAATATATAATAATTAGGATATCCATATTTAAAATTTAACTTTAAGAAATTATTACAAATAACATAAACATGTAAATTATATTTAGTTGTATAGTATTATAGTATATCAAATATTATTTTTAGTTAATATAAAAACACTGTTAGATGTATGTTATGTACAGTACAATACATTTTATTGTCCACTTATTAAAATAATTTGTGTTTTTAAATGAATATATTGTTTAGAAAAGTAAACATATGTTTATATATTTTAATGTTTTAATAAATATATTGTTTAGAAATGTATGTGAAACAATATATTCACTAAAAATAGTTTCCTACTTTATAAATCTGTCATACTCATTCAAAAAAATATTGTATAAAGGAGCTATTTTCAAAAAATTTTGAGAAAACTAAAATATAATTTGATGCCTTTTTTACAAATTAAAAAATGATAATAAACAACTTTTTCTATTGATATTGCAAATGCAAAATAGTATAGCATGATTTCTTTATTTTATGATAAAGTTAAGATTTCATAGAAAATCCTGTCAAAAAGTGCAAAATTCTAAAGATTGATCTTTCAGATTTGTAATACATGAACTAAAATGAACTCTTTATTACTTTAACAGATTTCAATTAAAAGTTACAAAGATGCGAATTATTATTATTAACATTAGGTAAGTCATTATATCAATTTACCCTCAGATCAAATAAATTAACTAAAGGAATCTAATTTGACATAACAGAATAATTTTGTATTGAAATAATTAATAAATAATTCATAGGGGTCCTAATCCTTGAAAGAAAACTTTTGGTAACTTAGAGGATATTTAGTATATTATAACCACTGGCATTGACAAAAGTACTATTTTAAAAGTATCTAAAGATTGTTGTTGCTTTACTTTAACTGATAAATTAATGCTGATGAACTTTAGCAAGAATTTTCTATTCCAAAACAATTAATTCAAACTTGCATGACAAGTGCCAACAAACCAAACTGCACTTTCAAATGACAAATGAAATATAATATTTGAAGTTATGCCAAACACAAAAATGAAAATATTTAAAATTAATTTGTTATCTATTTTCAATTTCTGTATCAAATTTCTGAGAAGGAAAATCTTCGGTTCAGCATATCCAAAATAATTCTTTAAAATAGATTATAAATTTGTGAATATATATTTATTACTATCTGTTACTATTTATAATTAACAAATTATAAATAGTAACAAAAAAAAACTATTTACACTTATTTACTACCCATTTCTGGGTCCTTTCTCACTGTTTAGTCTTTGCCCAGGGGAAAAAAACCAACAAATTGCTCTGGGACCCAAAAAAGTAGGAGCCCATGGCATCGATCCACATGGAACAAAGGAGACATATTCCCCAATATTTATATAGATCGACCTTAATGGGTCTATGCAATTTTTTTCACTTCCTTTACTTTAATATAATAATTTAATTTGCTGTAGGGCCTCATTAAAAGTTGTCAATTCCCCGGGATTCGTCCAAAGATTCCCGAAATTTGGCATAAATTTTTAGATTTGGTTTGGTTTGGTTTATTTAGTTACGGCAAAGTGTACGGGGATGCCTCTCTGAAGGACTTTCTATGGGAAACTGGCTACTATTTAGGTATTACAAACGTAAAGAAAACCCGGGAAACTCCATGGGTCTAGCCATTGGCGAGACGCGAATCCACGACCCAGCAACTACCAGGGCTATGTGGTTTTATCCATTCGACCACTGGTAAACACAAAAATTTTAAATTTTCCAACTTCCGAAGTGAGGCCTGTCCTCCCATCTATACTGGACAAGACGATCAGCTTTAGAATGTACAGTACTGTACATTAAAGCAGACTAAAGAATTGATTATAGCATTTTGATATTGCTTAGAGCAAAAAATGTTAAATTTGAATGTGTTTTTTTACTTCTGGAATGAAAAACTCCCGGAATTAACTCTTCGGGAGTTAGCAAATTTAACCTTCAATACGTATTTTACCACAGGCCCCGTTATCCTCTAGGTGCCCTGGTCATTACTCACTGTTTATAATCTTAATTTTCTATTAATTTCTTATTTCCCATTAAAAAATAATAATATATAATATATATATTATTTAATTTACAATTTAACTAAAAACTTTTAACTAGAATAAAACCCGTGATCTGTAAGTTAGCATTTCAGATCCAGTATTTCACACGGGATCGGGTACAGTTTGATACCATGATCTATTGTTCTATTTATGAATTTCCTTAATTACATTAATCGATTTTAAAAAGAGATAGGAAAAAGAAAACAGTAAATTCTCTCAAGTTTTCTAAAGGTTTATTTTTAGTGGAGCGAACGCAAACCACGTTTGCCTGCTGAGCCGCTGAGCATACTTGTATTTTAATGTAGATTAGTTGTTTGATACAAACAAAAACTATTATAAAAATGCATGGTACACGACCTACTATTCTATCAAATTAATTCAGTATACAACACTATCACTATGCTTTTATTAACATTGTTTCCGTTATTATATAACTAAAGATTTTCGCTAATGATTTGTAAATACATTAACTTACTTAGAGTAAAAAGCGCTTTTTAATTCCAGATGTTTTCTAAGTTGCGAAGTATATTAGCCTATAGTACTGTATATTGTAAATAGGAGCATAAGAATATAATGACTCACTGGCTCTCTATTAACTTAGTTGCTCTCCAACTAAGTAAAAAAGAAAAAAGAAACAGCAATTTTTTAGTAAGCGAAGAAAAACTATTTCTACGGAAGTGAAGAGATGAAATTTATTTTGAAAAAAATTTATTTTCCTACTTCTGTAGAATAATATAATAAGTGTAATTACTTTAGAGCAGTGGTACAGTACGTAAACTTGGCATTCATGCATCCTTTAGAGATGTTTAAAAAATATTTAATTAGAAACAAAAGCCAGCAAAACATTTTTATTTCCTGATATATGCAGTCCCCTAAAAACGAGAACTGCTACACTATTGATTATAAATGTAATATTTAACAATACATTTATAATATATAAGTAAATATGGAATTACCTGCGCGAAAATGAATTTCATTTCGACGTTCTTCCCGTATAAAAAATTTTTAAAAAATTCAAATATTCTTTTCGATTTCTGACAAAAAAAGTGTTCGAAATAAAGTTGCGAAAGTGCGAAAAGAAAATTTTTCGTTTAATAAACATAAATTTAGCCTACATTTTAACCTAAAATAGAACTTTCACGATAAGATAACGGTGTATTATTTACAATTGCTACGAAATAACTGAGCATCCGAGTTAGAAATTTTAAATAAAGTAAAATAAAAACGATGATACATAATTTTCTCACAAAAAAACGGAAAAGAGTACGTTCGACGGAGTACTATACATTTCTTTATAGCTTCCTCCACGCTATACTTCTGTACAAAAATGGCAATTTTAAACATACGACGTGATATTTTGTATAATTTGAATATTATTTTTAAAGTATTGTTTTAATTATTTTATTTTATTCTAGTATTTGTTAAACGTCAGATACATTATTAAGTAGTTTGGCATATACTACCTACTCGTACATAAAATATAAGACGATGTTTCTATGTTAAACACTTAAAATTTTTTATATGTGAGAAAATAACAACTATCTGTGAAAAATTTATCAATAAATCGAATTATATTTGGGCCCACACGTTTCATAACGCCACATCAGAGGATTGTCTATAAATAGAATAAGCGCTTCGCTTGGAGCTGACGAGCTTAAGGCTGCTCTAAACAGAAATAATTTATATTAAATTCCATTTATAAATATTAAGTAAGGCCCCGAATTAATTAGCGCTTAGGGCCTCATATCCGTTAATAAACCACTACGACACAAATCACTATTTTAAATTGTTTAAAGATGTTAAGAATTTATTACAAAATAATCACAGGATATTTCTTTCTCACGTCTCTGTATTCGGTTAAACCGTTTTAAAATCAGATTAAAATTTTCATAATTGACAAATGAAGTATCTGGAAAATCGAAAATTAAGTTAAATAGTTTAGCTAACGGATTAAGAATTTTTATTAACGTCTATTAACTTATGTACTTAGAATTTTTCATTGTTAATATTTCAATAATTGTTAATTCGGCATTGATAAAAGGTGTTGACATCGAATGAATAATGAACGGTACACACTTCTATACGAATCAAATGTTTATGCATACGAAGAATTATAAAATTTATATAAATATTATACTATCAATTATATATTAATAAATAATTAATTATTTTTTACTAATTTATTAATAAAAATATATGTTTTAAACAATTGTGAAGAACATAAACAGTTCCGAAACGCAANTTTTATTTATATTTTAAAATATTTCTAGAACTATTTTTCTAGAATAATTTTTGTATGTAATTATTACATCTTTTTTTTTAATAATAGTTTAACAAATTGTATTTTATCATGCAAATGCGATCGAATTATTATAATTCCTTTGCTGTATTTTTATTTTTATTTTTTTTTTACTTTTACAAGAGATTTTTGCCAATAAATCGGAATTTTATATACAATTTATGTCCGTATGCATCATTAAAACGCCTTCTATTTAACGTATTTTCAAATATTAATCTACAAGAAGGCGCTGAGAAAACTGCCCTCTAGTGACGAAAATACAAAGCTCCGACAGAATACTTAATACGCGTAATACAATGGTAAATCGGTGGCATGAATCGGTTTATCTATAACATTTTACTTTATTTTCCCTTTAAAATAGAATTTTTTTTTTTTTTTTAATTTTTAAAGATTGTCTATAGCATATTTTTGATATAATTAAATTTCGGCCACCAGATGACGCTTACTTTGTTTGACGTGGTTTTATTGCTATAGTCAACGTGACTCTCTTCATTGATGCTAGTTCGGCTCTCGAACTGGGGAAAAATTAACATGGAGAATATTTAAAAACTTTAAAATAAACTTACAATATTCAGACATGATAGACTCACTTAATTTTAAAGAGAAAAAACATTTTTCCCGTTAAATTTTATTAAAAGAAACGGAAAACTCCGTTCACTTTCCCCTCTTTTCATTCAAACACGTGGTGTTTTCTGTAAATTTTAAAGGAGCCATATTTATGAAAAGGTCGTAGATAATGCCAGATATATGTCATAAAAATCGTGACAATAAACTTATTTGTATTCAGCAGCAACGATCGTATCTACGAGATGCGTTATCGCATAGGATACGGAATTATATAGATAAATAACTAATTAACTCTATTACGCACAGCTTAAACGGCTTATAGGATTGATATCTTTATTACATATCATCATCGATAACAAAAATAATAATATATTCGTAACTGCGAACTTTGTATTAATTATTAAACAATTTCTAGTTAATAAAGGATTTTGTTTGGAGAAAAAACGTTGTTGACAATTAGAAAAAATTTTATTGAGATTAAAAAGTTTATATAACGAGCATTGAATCGTTATCATATGAAAAGATATGTCTTATGAAATTTGTTATAACGATGGTGAAGCGTTGATACATAATGGATAACTGAATTATGTGATCCCAAAACACGGAAATGTCATGATCCACCGATGCCAAATTCAAATTAAATAAATTAGTTAGTAGATTATTGTGGTCTGTTATATATTAGATAACTTTCATCATTTATTTAGTTTCTATACTGTAAAATATTTATACTATATGGACTTAGTAATCATGATGCTTCAACCAGCAATATAAGAAAATAATAATTTTTAATGATATTTGGATAATTTGGTAGCAATAACAAGTTTTAAAATATGTATTCTATCTGTGGCCACTATTAAAAAGATTATTTGAAAATTAAAGGTAACTAAGAAGTAATTTAGTGAAATTTTCCGCACAAATAATGATTACAAATTAGCAATTCAAGTTATTTTAATATAATTATCAAGAATCTGAATAAATATTAAAAATATAATCAGAATTTGGACAAACAGAAAATGTATTTTGAATATTTCATTTTATTTCGAAATAAAATGGAATATTTAACTTCATAATGAATTTTTCTTTCTGTAGAAAAATTGTTAAACATTATTATACCACAACAAACCATTTTTTAATACTATAATAATATAAATTACTATGGCTATTATTATATTTCACTTTTTAGAGTGTTATTTACATATTATTTAAATTTTACAAATAAGAAATATTTCAGAAAAGAATAAAGTTTGTACACATGTGCATTCTTTACATTTTCATATATCAATAATTATATATTTAAAAAAGTTTAAATAATATCTATGTATAATAAAAAAAAACTACATATTAATATTTATGATATTATCTTTCTGAGTTTTAAGATGCAAAATTTAAAACTTTAGTTGTACAATATACATTTTAAATATATAAAATGAATAACTTCAATTTTCTACAATTCATATCTCTCTGATTTTAAGATAAATAATATATAAAACAGAAATGAAATAGATTTGAAAATTATGAACATGATAAACATTTGAATAAATCATAGTTATGTTCATAATTTATGTATAATAAAAGATTAAGAGGTACTTACCTTCAGTAATATCAAGATTTGCTCTTTCTACAACGCGTCTACGAATGGGAGAATCTGGCAGGACTGGCACATCTATACCTTAAGAGAAAATACTTTGCTTGTTATTAAATTATTACTTTTATGCATATTATATTAATTTTATATTAATTTATAATTGCTAATATAATTCTCTTAAAGTATATTTTTCTGTAAAAAGTTCTGCTATGCAGTGTAATATAATATCCTTTAATAAGTAATGAAAGAAGAAATTCATTAAATTATTTTTCTTCTTTTATTAATCAAAGTTTTTCAATACAAAATTATAACTCATAAGATATTAAAATAGACCAAATTAATTTCATTAATAATTTCTTAAATACTGTAATAGGTTTTATTTTATAGAAAAGTTTTAATATATTTAATAGGTTATGCAGGGAGAAGAGAAGAGAGAGAGTGAAAAATCCTATAATGTCACTCATCATAGCTATGATTGATTGTGCATTATCGCCAGTCAAAAATATTCAGGACATTTGTCAATTTTTTATGTCTAGTTGATAAAATCAGAGATAATTGGAATTTTATTTCACGTAAAAATATCTTTTGTTGTCAAAAAATAAAAGAAAAATAAATCATGAAAGTTAATTTATTTCATTAAATGTTGTTTTACCATCATTTTCATTTTTTAATTTGTAGTTACGATTAAAATAAATAAAACAAAAAACAAACTTCTAAATGTTTTAATAAAAATTTTAAAATCATATTTTATTCATGTTATAGCATTTATTAATAATTGATTACTCCAGTAAAGGTTTAATGTTGATATTTATACAATAAAAAAAAATAACATGCCTAACAATTTATATGTATTTTGTTGAACTAAGTAAGTTTTTAAGATAATTTATTAATTTTTAAATGGGAGTTTGAAATTAATTCATTTATATTTCAGTTTATTTTTAAATTTATCTTAAAGAAGAAAAAAAATTAATTTTTTATACTGATAAATATTTTTAAGAATAGAGTATAAGTATATATTATAAAAACACAACCATATTAAATTTTCCTTCCAGCTTTATAAACATTAAATTCTCATAATAAAAGTTTGGTTAATAATAAAAAAAAAAAATATTCTTATATATTTTTTAACTTCAGAAACACTTTTAATATCATTATATTAAAAAGTGTCTTATTAATCATTTAATAAGTACAATGTAACAACTAATTTTGAAATTATAATTAGCAAGTTATAGAAAAAAAGGATGTTAAATGACAAAACTTAGAACTGTTTATCTGGCAATTTTCAAACTATCTTTGCAATAATTAACTTGCTAATGGAAATGAATCATTTTTTCTTAAAGTGACTCTATTAAAACATAATTACAAAAACATTAAACCAAAATGTATAATACTTGCTTGCAAGAGAGGGACAATTTTTGTCACTAAGACGTCGCCGGAGTGGACCAGCATTCGAAGGTGTTGGAGGATGTAGGACTTGTGGAAGAGGTGGCACTAACCGAGGGGGTACAGTCATCAGAGGAGTAGACGTTGACATTGTCGTCATGACAACAGACAATGAAGAAGGAGATGTACTGAGGGGAAGTGGTGTTAACTGTGGGGACGGAGGAGCTTTGGAGACTGTAGCCAGATTCTGCAATCATACAAAAATAACATATTATCAGTCTTGAAATATAAAATATCAAATATTTCAATTCTCTTCAGATAATTTTTCAACATTACTTTAAGATAACATAAATTTTTAACATTAAATACAATATAAAAAAATACTTTCCTCAAATAAAATACTTAGAAAACCAGAGCTAAAGCTATTTTTAACATTCATAATCACTTTTTAATATAGGTATGAATTATTTACTGTTTCTGTTTTGGAAGGAGGAGTTGTACTGGAAGAAGATAAAGGTGGTTTCATATGAAGATGTTGCATCATAGCTTGAAGGCGTTCTCTTTCTTTAGCTAACTGTAATTCTAGCTGTGACACAACCTGCATTTGGACTCTTGCCTGGGCAGTACTTCGATCATCTAACTGATGTTCTGTATTTAAATGCCTGCAGGAAATTTTATCATTATACCTATATGATTTTTTTATTTCATAAATAGATTTAATTTATTATTATAATTGCAAATATACAGTATTAAATTTATATTTATCTCATAAAATAATTTATTAGATTCAAATAATTTAATATCATGTACTTTCTTCTCAATGATGAAAACTTTTTACCCTTCATAAACTTCCCAAAAAAATTTAATTATTATTTAATTTAAAACGAAATTATAATTTATATAATTTCATTTTTAAACACACATTTGCAACACCAACTTTTTACACACAATTTAATTTTGGAAAGGCAATTTCTATCCTTACTTTAAGAAACTTTTTACTGATTCAAACAATACTTTTGTTTTCTAGAATTAAATATTAGAAATTCTAATCTTACTAACTAATTTCAAAGCATAGTATATTTGATTACTTACTTCATAAAGGACTGATAATCATCACAAATATTTTCACATCCTGGCCATTTGCAGACACCGTGACCATAAAGGGGATGGGTTGGCGAACTGGAAGCACTACTACTTTCTTCTTTACTCATTAAAACAGAACTGTGAGATGATGACGAAGACACGGGTGATAGGGAATAATTTTCTTGCTGTCCATTGAGAATATGATGCGATGTGCTGGTGCTACTCTGATTACCCATAACAACAGACGCAGATGAATGCATCAAACCATTCAGTCCTGCTTTAATAGCATTTTCATCTATGCTCCCACCTCCATCCTTCCAAATGGTTTGCAAATCACTGGCTGCTAAACCTGTCATGGTTATAGACAAATCTTAATAATACATATAAGTTAAAGTATTTAAGAAAGATAAGTATAAGAACAATAACTATGCAAATTATATTATTAGATGGAAAAAAATCTGACAGTTTACGAAAGATAAGTTATTTTCCTTTCATTTATTATTGCTAAAATACTTCAAAAAAAAGATCTCAAAATTTGCAGTTTAATAACAGTCATTATTGATTGAATGCAAGGATAACAATAGAAGTAAAGAAAATCTAATTATGTGTGGTACATATAGGAAAACTTTCTTCTAAACGGAAAATTCAATTGTGGGATTACAACAAAATCATCACTGTCAAAGAGTGACATCACAACAGTTACAGTTTCCATCTTGTCATACTTATAGGTCAATATAAAAGTTATCAATTATGTAGGATTTCATATGAAAAAAAAAAATGATAATTTTTCTAAATGACAAAGTAATGAAAACTTTTTAATATACTAGGCAATTTATTGTATTAAGAGCATTAGAAAATTTATATACTACTTAGTAACTGACCCTGAGCATTACAAAAAAACTACAAACTAGTAAATATTACAGATGGATCAGCTGTAATTGTTGTATAAGCTAGACTTATAATTCAATTCATCTTTCATGTTACATTCAATGATAAAAATAATTTTCTCTAAATACTATTATAATAAAAATCTATTGACTTTTTTTAATTTAATAGACATATAGGATATTCAATATACTGACCCTGAGGTAAGACAAAGGGCTGAAGACCTAATAAATATTGACGATGACTCAACTGCAATTGTTGCATTAGTTGATGTTGTTGTAAAGCAAGCTGCTGCAATTGCATCTGAAGTTGCTGCCTGTTATTCTTTGCTTTATCATTGACGGAAACGTTACTTGTATTATTCAACTGTTGAAGGATTTGACTTTGCTGCACCATATTTAATTGAAGCTGTTCTTGAAGATGGGGAATTACTGATTCTAACTGCTTTAATTGTTGATGTTGTTGTTGCTGCTGCTGATAAATAGAAGAGTTTCAGATTACAGAAAGCAAAGAATGTTTAAATTACTGATGGATTTAAAAAAAAAAAACTTTTAAACAGTTAAGAAGAATAAAATCTTTAAAATTTAAAGTTATCATACATTATATAAATGTTTAAATTCAATTAAATTTCTTTTCAGTATCTTATCGTTAAAATTATTTATCTTTTAAATTTAATATATTTATATTATCTTCTAAAACAAATAGAAAATTAACCGAAAAAACAAATAACAAAACAAAACACTTTTGACAAGTCATCAATTCTGTTAACACAAAGACAATATTCTGATGGAATATTCAGAGCCTGAAGCTATACTTTTACTTCCATCATCAGTTTTATGTACAAATGATTGCAGCATTAAACATCAAAAGCTTCTTAAGTATCTTTTGGAACAATCACCTAGAAATTCCAGGAAGTAGAAAAGCGGAAGTAGTACCTGCTGCTGTTGTAAAAATATAGATTGTTGTTGCTGCAAAAGTTGCTGGAGTTGGGCTGGTGAAGGAAGAGGCTGTTGCAGGAGCTGCTGAGCTAGCAGTTGCGAGTTCATCATCAATAACGACGGTACAGTAGCTGCACTGTCGCTGGCTGACCTGGACCTCTTGGTTCCTTGGGTGGGGGAAACCTGCCGAGTTAAAAATTAAGAGTTAAAAAACGAAGGTTAGTTGGATTGGAAAGCGACGCGCGCAACTTACCTGGGACGAGAGAAACCCGCACGTCCTAAGAATTGCACCCACGGTCGCTAACTAACTCCCATTCCGAGTCAATCGCCCGGGACCGAGTTTAGAATCAATGAACATTTTTTTCTATCTCTTTTCTCCCCTTAGCAGTTCACACGGTCGAAAAGCCTGCACCACTCAACGGCACACATCTTTTGTTTACATTGATGCTGAGTAACAAACTCCGCATTCGGATGGGAACGTGGTCGTCATGGCAACTAATGGAGTGGCCAATCAAGTTTGTATTTATTCTTACATAATACACAATCACGGAACCCCCTGTTATGGATTATGCAAGCACAGAGCTAAGCAGGCACCACGTCCCTCAATATTTACTCTCGTCAAAGCAAACCGAAAGTCGAGCCGGGAAACAAACACGCTGCCTCTCAACTTACAGTCTCTAGTTACACCGCAATTCAGTAGTCGTGCAAGACAAACAGTCCTGCTTGATGCTGTCCAGCAACTAAGTCAACTAGATCTGAGTGCACGCTGAAGGCTAAATAAAACTGTTTTAGAAATATTCTCACCTTTTATCCCGTCGCGTACCAGCCTTCTGCTACGGGTAATTGTCCATTAAAGCCGAAATGTTCTACACTAATTTGTATAAATATAGTATTAATGAGGCCGTGGTGCCCCCGACGGGGCTCGTTCCCATCGACTTTAAATGTTTTACCGGAAAGACGACCGGCGAGGGGCGAAGTGCAGATGAGTCAGTCGAGCGGATAAAGGAACGGAACGGGGGAATGGAAAAGACGGAAGACACTTCAGTTCACGCACAGCGACGCAGAAAAGAGTATTCGAAGATTCTGTCAATATACGTTTGCCACATGGCTCAAACCCCATGTCAACAGACTGCTGCACCTTTAGCATGCAAGGCCCGCAGGCCGACGGCTCGGAATTCAACGTAAGCAAACAACTCGTTTTCCGCTCAAATTCCATCTGCTGCTGACGTCAGGGAAGAGTAAAATCCCTCGAGGAAAAGACAGAATCGTAGACCGACACTTAAGATTTATCGTGTGGTTCTCGGCCTAACCCTCCAGCCACTCCTCTCCTTCAGTGCTCCCGTAATTAGCCAGATGCCAAAGTGGACACTGCCGAGGGGGAAATCAGGGCTTCCTTGTTCCGGCACCACTCATTATGTCACTGTGGCCCTTGGGTGTCTGCTAACCGGTTCGCCTACCTCCCACGTGTGCTATCAACCGTTTTGGCCACTCGCTCATTTGTCCCGAGTCGAAGTGGATGACTCCCATCTGACCTCTCCATCTGGATCTGGTCGCTTGGAATTCGTACACTCCACCGACCAAATTCTCCAGCCTTAAAAAGCAGGCGTAAGGTAGGCCTAGACGTCTCGTCCGACCTTTCCGTCACACCTTCCTTGATTAATTTTTGCAACGGAAATAGCAATTCATACATCAATAGAGTCTAACCAATCAAAAAGGCAGAGAGAAGCCTCATTTGGAAATAATGAAATCGAGTAGCAACGCTTCTAAACATTATCGGCAGACATCAGAGTCGGGCCACTTCAACGAATGTCATATTTTCATTACGCTTAATTACCTATTGATTAATTGACCTAGCCGTGCGGATGATTAAAAAGCGTCGCGAATTACACATTCAGGTCGCACGTCACATCCCGCCAACGGGTTGGAATTAAAGAAAGTCGATCGTTTCTTTCCCGCATTATTGTTCAATGAAGTCGAACAATGACGTTCCCGATGACCTCTTAATATTTCCTGTCCAAATTCGTATTTAAAGCGTTTCCTCTAACCTTTCGACCGACGATCAAATTCTTGAGATTTTCCCTCGGTCTTCCTTTTTACAACTGATCAAATGCTTTAAGAATTTAAACGTCAGCAATGGTCTACTTGACACAAACGATCTATCTATTCATCTGCCTTCAATCTATCTATAAACCTCGCATATTTTCGATCGTGCGAACCCATTAACTAGCATAAAGTCTCTCCAAACTTCCGCGCGCTACATTAAAACAAGTAATAAAAAAGACTTTGCATCCAACAAGATTAAACTCTTCTAACCAGTTTATATAAATCTCACCTGCGCTCCTTCACAAACTTCGTCAACTTTAACCTGTCTTCAAGCATTCCTGATTAATTGTAATCAAATCTTTATTAATTCTGATTTTGCCACTTCTAAATAGCATAGTACAACGCAAAGTTTTGCGTTTACTGTAAGAAAGTACCAGGAATCGATAGTAAAAAGTCTTTACTAACTTCTAAACCATTCATTTCTTATACAAAAAAGTTGTTGGAAGCTTCTAATTTATGAATAAACTTGTAACTAATACGGGCCTAACTGTTACAACGAAGTGTTTGATACAACTTGTGTTCGGACAAGTTTTCGAACTCAATTTCAATTCATTAATGCTTACAGGAGCATTTTAATCCTCACTCAAAAGACGCTATGGATGTTCAATCATCGAAAACAAAACATAACATCGAGCGGAACAATTTTTCAAGTAATTTATCTGCAGATAGTCAACGTTATAAACTGACATAGTAATTAATATTATCGAAATACAGAAGTAACAATTGCAATTGTGGATGTATCTCTTTTTTTTCCTTCCTTCCTTCCTCCGAAAACAATCTGGAATTTTAAATGCAAACGAACAATCAAAGACAAGTTGAATCGGAAACGATCTTAGAAAAATGTTCCAATTAGTGCGACGATTAGTCAACATTGCAAAACGAAGCTATTATTTTCTAATTACCGAACTAAACTTTGAATGATTACAGAGATTGGACATCAAAATGGCGTCTTTCTTTTATCGCTCGTTTCCAATCGGCTCCTTGTTAAAACTATTCCTACTAATTGTCGACATCTGAATAAATATCCGATGTTTCGAGAATCACTTTTTTCCCCCCTTTTTTTCCTTCTTTTTCCCTAACAGAAAAGATTTTTTTACAAAATAAAAAAAAATGTATATAAATTTCCTCCAGACCAAGACAAATTTATAACTGATAACCGTGTATCGGCTTTTTGATACGGTTCCAAGCACGAAGTAACTTTACTTTTTTTTCTACAAATATGGCGTCTCTGTACAGATTAACAAAGTAAAATTAAAAAGTTATTTAATGTTATTTTCACAGTTAAATTTGTTTATATTACAACAGCTTATCGAGTGGCCTTGATTGAAGACTTTTAAAACAAGCGTCAATGATATTGATAAGGAATGGGTTGTGCAAAGTTGCATTATCTACGTAATTGCTAGCTAATTGGAAGGCTGAAATGGATGTAAAAATCTATGGGAAATATGCCAAAGAAGATTTAATAGATGGTGAATTGCTTCGAATTTCGTCGGAGGCTATCAATAGCCAAGCTTACTGTCATTCAAATTAGAATGAGAGGGGACATAAAGGTATGATGAGATACTTGACATAACTTACCTTTGCAAGCTGTCAAAATGCTCCAAAACATTCTGACAACAGAATCTTCAAAAGACTTCCTTTGAAAAATCGAAAACCTTAGCTTGGAAAGAAGTATTGGATATGAGTTTATTAATAGAAACAGTTCTTTTTAGTGACCTACAGAAAGTCAACTTCGGTAGAATGATAGTTGGGCTTATTACTGACACAATTTTCTCTATAGAAAAACGAAAATTTCTCTTTATAAAAAGAAGAAGAGAAAGTATACAACGGACAATTTGGATTTAACGAAAAAAAAACCCAGGAAAAAAAATATCGAAATATAATAATATAATTTCAAAAATAAGATAGAAAAAAAATTCGCGCATATATTTATCGCTACTAGAACCAATAAGCGGAGCTGACTCTCGAACATTTCAGCATGATAATATCGAATTCGAGAGTCAAAACACTTGGGTTTTACTCGCAAAATATTCTCCTCCTCAACCGAATATCACGAAATCTCTACCTAAACCCAATCGAAAATCTTGAGGGAATTTCAATTCGACACATCTACTGAGAATTCTACAATGTTTTCGTCTGGAACAAGTATTTTATAAAAGCTTAGGATGGGAAGAAAAAAATATATATAAAATAAAATATATTCCCGTTCAAAAGCTTCAAAAACTTGGTAGAATAATGCCTGGGAGGATAGGCGATGTTCTTTATCCAGCGTAGTTTCCATTAGTAAATAGCTTTGAACTCTTAATATTGACATATGATTCCATAATTTATGAAGTCTTTAAAACTTGATTACAGTTATTCACTAAGTTTCGGATTTGTTTTCATTTGTAATAGCACTCGAATGCTAAAAATAAGCTTTAAAGATTTTTTCTTGGCTTGCTTACTTAAAAAAAGAGGAGGCGAAGAAGAAGAAGAAGAACAAGCTACTCCGCTCCATATATTTCGAACGGACAGAACAATATTCGTCTCTCCGGAGGTTTGAACATCATTAATAAAAATCCTCCAAAATGCTACCATAACAGTGGAAAACCTTACCAAATTTACAGAGAATGCCAATCTTATTTAGCCTTAAATAAATAAACAGCATTTGTGACCACAAAAACACCAGATTATTGATTCCGAGAATTTACGATCGCCGAGCATTCTGTAGAATTTTCGAGGAATTAGTATTAAAATTAGAACAAAAATGTATATTGTATATGCGCGAAAATCGATACTTACGAAGGATAAAAGGTGAGAAAGTTGTTTAGTAAATATTTCCGCTTAATTAAAACGACGTTTTATGCTAATTTTTTTTATCTGTAAAGACGAGAAGAAGATACGATTCGCGCAAGAAAATCGGAGTGACTTCGCTCGAGAAAACTGCTTCTAGCTACTGAACCACGCGATATATTTAAACCAAAATCGGCAGGTGGATTGAATATGACATATTTAATCAGCATACCAATTTTGGTGAAGATCGGTCCGATCGATCACGAGTTATCGAGTGAAACGTCAAGAGTTCTGGCGGGACGTGAGGTAGGAAAAAAAAATAAATAAATTTTTCTGTTATATACAAACAAGAAAAACCTACTTTTGAGTATTCCGAGTAGATGATCTTCTTCTGTCATTTATGGAAACGGGGAAAAAAAAGGGTAGTAAAGAGCGAATTGACAGCTACCGGCCCGAACAGGACAAAGTGCTCCTAGGGGTGCGTCTAAGTTAGTGAACGGAATCATAAACGGGCTCCCGAGTGTGGCCACGTCGCTATGGTAACCGGGGATAAACGGAGTTTGTTCCCAGAAGGGCAAACTAAATAAGTAAATGACAGCATGTCACAAGATTGTCTCCCGCTCTAACTATTGATTACGTAAAGCGGAATTCGAATATCAACTTTTCTGACTGGACCGTTCAGGCGCGGGTAGGTAAGATTAAAAAAAAAACAAAAAACGTGTAAAAAAAGGGGGGAAAAATACTCACATGTTGTTCGGCTTCTTCGCCCGCTGAGTTGCCATTGGGTGTTGTTGGGGTTCTTGGTGTTTGATTGGTAGATAAGTTGATAGCGACTTCACCTTCATGGTCCATCATACCATTTTTCTAAATTGAAAAAAGAAAAAGAAAAAAAAACGATCGCTTTACTAAATGCCAAATTCCGTCTTTCTTGTTTTTAATAAATTAAACTTCTGCTTTACTGATGTAATTGAAACATTGATTATTCTAAATTATGAAAATTTAAATTTTTAAACGGACCAATTGAAATGTGTCTGCAGTTTCGTTTTCCTCTCACCAGATGTCGCGTCTTGCTCTGATTCAAAGTTTACTTTTTATGTTAGATTAGAGGGGGCGAGAACGAAGAAAAAAAAGGGGGGGAAAAAGAAAAAAAAACGATTCGAATCTAGTTCTTGGCGTCGACAATGAAATAAAACAAAAATTAAGTGTTGTTAAGTTCGTCTAAGGTTTGGAAAAGGGAGAGAAACGCTTCGGTAGAGGCAATTAAGTTAAATAATTCCGAAAAAATCACACAGCTGTTGCGGGTTCTTGTTGATTAGATTTTCTGCACCTCCTTTACTCGGTAGGGTTTTATAATCCGGTAAGATTTTTTGGTTGCCCGAGGGACTTTTTGCATTTTCGTCATTATCTCGCCTGTTTATCTGGACCCGGTGGAAATTTGTCACAGGAAAGAAACGACTATAACACGCTACAAAAAAGTACAGCGGTGTTTACACAACGACAAAACGTCTTGTGTTAAATTTCGATGTTTTTACACATTAAGGGAACTGCTTCTTGTTTGTAGAGCCAGTTCTCTTGTTTGGTGTAGAGAAACGCTGGAGCGAAGAAGGGGAAAAAAATTTTCAGAGGTTTTTTTTTTTTCTTCTTTTCTTTCCTGTTCTCGAATCTCCGCTATGCGCAGTCTTCAGACTCAACACAATCCTGTTGGAGTGACTTGGGTAATTATTTAACTGCTTCTGAACGTCCCCGTACAGCGTTCGGTGGCGGGATTTTGGTCAAAGCAGATAATCGATCGTTGCTGACAATTAGGCTTGCATTCCTGCAATTAATAAATGAACTTGGGCTTCATTCAACGAAACAGTCTAGCGAAACCACTACAAACATTCGGGAATTCTTCGAACCCCCATTTTCCCCTGCACCCCTGGTTCTCCCCCTCTCTTTTTTTTTTTCAGAGGTAATTTTCTAAGAAATGGATAATAATAATTTATTTTTATTTATGAAATTCCTTTTTTCTCTTTTTAATTAATATACTAAAGCGGATAAAGATGGATCGATAACTTATGTGGAAATATGCAATATTTTTTTTTTTATCTTTGAATTCTTTATTAATATGTTCGCGTTACTTTTTTTTCATAAGTTTTTGAATTATTTTTTGGGATTGTTATAAACGGAAATTTGTGCTTTATCGCTTATAGTTCGGTTGTAAATTAATTTTCAGAATTAGAGAAGTGTCCATGCTTCTTCGCCGAACTTACCTCCGTGTAATAGGTTTAATCTTCTTTTCTACCGAAAAATCTGTTATTTTAACGTAATAAAACCTCGAAATTCGTATGTAAAATTGAAATTACATTTCGTCTTTTACGTTGTTGTTACAATATTTATCGAAAATTTGATAAAATCATTCGGAAACTATCGTTTAAATCGAATTAACGTCCTCATTTTAAACTGTTTAAAGCGAACTTTTCAGACATTAATTTATAATTATTAATTTTTAAAGCCGTAATTTTAATTATAATTTGAAAGATATCCGACTGATACGTTTGCTAAATATTAAATTATTGAATTTTATTAAGAATCGTACTGGTAATCTAGCTTACTCCATGCAAATTTTTACACTGACGGAGGCCTGAGTCGATAAAGAGCAGAAAATTAGCTGATATAAAACAGGAACCTCAACGTTTTTGCTTGAAAAAAACCAACAAAAGAGCAGCTAAAAACGTACAAACGTGTAAATTAAATAAACCAACAGACAGACGGACCTACAGCGATTTTCGGAGTTCGATAAGTTTGTTATAAGCGTGCTACACTAATTGATAATCGATTATCTTACTTTATCGATAGTTCAAAATAAATCTTATATGATTAAACATCGATAAAGAATTCTTTTTTATATTATTATTATTATTAATAAGCTTACAAATTCTACTTCGACCTCAGAAAGTATTTGATAAGTAAGGCTCCTAACGTCTGGAAGTTCGTCGATTCTTACTTAAATGGAAAAAAAGTATATTCATTAATGCATAGGCAAACAGAGACTAGGATGATTTAATGATATTTACGCAGGAAAGAGAACAAAAATAGCCAACTGGATTGCACTACATCAAGTTGGATAATGATTAAGTCGAATGAATCAATTAAACCATCTTGACACGTGATCGATATCTGCATGTTTACAAAAGAAGATATATGGTTACAATTACAAATTTAATCGAAGTTACACAAAGTTACAAAGAGGACAAGCATCACGAAAGTGTAATTGTTGTTGGGAAACTTCCCAGAATCAGAAGGTTCCAATTCCAAGGACCGTGTCAGCTTGTCACGCACTTAGCCTCCCCTATCTGTCACCTGGTCGGCAGTGACATGCACCTTGACCACTTCACCTGTCAATACGGAGTCATAAATCGAATGATCATCGCTTGTCGAGTACACATTGGTTTTCGATAGAGACCACATTTCGGGGAAGGGCGCTGTGGGTGTGGACAGTTGGTTTTATGTGAGGGAAATAGAGCTCATTAGCTGCTAGGATGTCCTGGAGGGGTACTTAGCAAGGACGCCACGATCAATGACTGGCGAGTGTTCGATCGCCGATCGACTTCGCCACCCGACAAACTGATATTTGCCACTTTAAAACCGTCCCGCTTTTGACTTTTGTTTCGTTTGACCATTAAGCAACGTTAATGAATCTATTCGGTTGTATCCTACCTCATTTGGAGTTTAAATATTCATAAAACGATTTAATTGTCACTGTCTAATTAGCTAATTAAATAGCAATCAGCAAAGTCGACCCTCTTTTTTTATTTTTCTTTTTTCTTTTTAGACGAAAGTCGATCATGTGCATCTCCGTTTCCCGCAAAAATAAAAATCTGTAAGAGCAGATCCGAACCCGAGATAAAACGATTTTCTCCTAATATTATCCACATAATTGAGATAAGTCGTATTACAACGTATCCCCCACGCGCTACAAAGAGTATCGTGTCTTCGCGACTTTGATGATTTAAAAGGTATCGTCACCCGTTATCCCCTCCAGGCCTATACAACTATATCTAAATTTAGCACAAACGTCATCGGCGACTTAATTAAATCGATACATTCCGATCGGATCCTAAGGTCTATATAATTGATCGAACGTGGCTCAAATCTCGATGTAAACTGCAAGACGGATCGAAGCGTTTTCGCGTGTTAATGACGTTAATGCGAGGTTTTCTTTTAAAAGAAAATCATTTTTAAAAAATAATGCCGCATTCTAGGGTAATTTCCCTACCATTTAAACCGTCGGTAAATTAATAAATAATGCTTTTCGGTAATTTGTTCGACAATATCCATCTTCAATTATAACAATGTCTTAGAAACATTTTTCTCTTGGGCACGGTTGGGCGTGTAAGAAAGGCTATTACTGATAAAGCCAAGAGAGAATTAAAGATTCCCGAAAATCAAGATAAGACACATTTTTGCATTCTCAAGGGTGGTTGTATCGATCAAGCGATGCAAACATCGTTATGCACTAAATAAGCTTCTTTTCGAACTATCTTCGATTCTTGAATTCTATTAAAGAGCCAATTTCGGTGTTATTTTCGGACCGATCCCTTTCGGTGTTTATATTGAAATTTTAAAAATCCAATTTCCGCCACCAATCGAAATTCGCTTAATCTGAAAACGTGTCGTCTTTCGCCTTGATAATTAAAGGCGAAAAAAAATAAAGAAAAGAAACTTTAATACTTCACTACTCTCCAATTGTTTTAATCCTATTTTCAAAATTCCGATTGATGCTTCGTGTTTTAAATAAATAACCCAAACTACTAATTGAGTAGATTTAAATAAGGGCTAAAAAAAAACTCAATAATCAAAAAATCTGAGCGGAAAATTTTCCCCAACACCTCTAATTTCGTGCGTAACTTAATCTCTGCTGCTGCTGCTTTTAATCATTCTTGGGACGGTCTCAAACACTTTAAAATACTAATTTGATGGGATTTTAACTTCTTTACGCTCCACGTTTCGGCGATATTATTGAAATTTTAATATGTATTATAAATTTAATTTATATATTTTCTTTCTTTTTTTAAATTTACCAAAAGCTAAACTAATTTACAAATGATTTCCCTGGGTTTATCTAAGAAAATCTGTGAAATAATAAGGCAATTTGGTGAGCACCTTTAATTTTTAGAAGCATTTTTAAGGTCTTATCATCCCCTTTACAGGTAATTGTTTTGGTCTTCGTTATAATGCTGCGTGCGATCTAACAGATTTCTATGTCTTAAAGGTTCGAATCTGTATGCTTTAAACTGCTTTATTGTTTTTAATCTACGCTACTCGTTAATAAAAAACTTAATTGAAGCTATTTTATTGCCTTATTTATTAATAATAAGATATTTGTATGCTTTATGATGTATGTAAAAATCTGTATGCTTTGAATATTTTTTTCTTTATAGATAAAACACTTATTTAAAGACTTAAAAGCTTCTCTTTATGCCCCGAAAGCCTGATTTTTAATACATTGTCATCAATATAAAGAAGTAAATACTTTAAGGTTAACATGCCGACAAACGAACAATCGCATTTAAAATATTCTCTTGCAGAAAAAGAAAATTCTTTTCTATCGTACAACTTATGAACCGTAACCATAATCATTAATTTAAAGCCTGTTTTAACCTTAAAAGCCTTCTCTTTCTGTCACAAAAGTCTAATTTTTACCGCGCATTTTCATCATTTCTGATTAAAATTTGCAAGCCTTAAAAGCCTGATTTTTTTAAAATAAATTGCCATCGATGTAAAGAAATAAATACTTTTAAGATTAACATGCCGACAAACAAACGATCGCATTTAAAATATATTGTGCAACAGAAAAAAAAAAGAAAAATTCTTTTCTATCGTATAACTAAAGAAAGGTGTTTTTATAAGGCTACAGACTCTATACAAGAGCGAATATTTTTTAAGGTTGTAGACTTTATAAAAGGCAGTTTTAAAAGGTTTAAAGGCTCTCTAAAAGAACCAGATATTTTTATATAATTCTACTTTTCGTTATCTTGTGCAGCTTTTTAGATTTTATTTTTTTTTCTTTCCCCCCCCCTCCATCTATCGATACAGAATACAATTCAAGTGCATTTGTTGTTTACTAAATCCTATCCTAAACCACTCTCGGGGCTATATTATCCTAAAGTCATGGTTTATCGAACTTTATCTATCCTACACGGCATTGAGATCTTATAGAACCTGTCGAACTGTATCCTTCTCATATCGCACCTGTCATATCCAACTCCAGTATACGACTGTGCAACGTTTACCTGTTCTTTGGTGCGGGTTATACACGAAACGAGGCACCGATTTTTGAAATACGTCCATCAAAATAATTAATTAATTAATCGACGATGGAAATGAGATTTTTGTCATTCGAAATTTTATAATTAAACAATTTTTGGAGACGAAATTGAAAGTTTGAGAAGTGGAGAGAGAGGATTTTTCTTTCTTTCTTTTTTTTTTCCTTTTTATCTATTAAGCATCCGGCCGAGTAATTGGCTAAACCGTGAGAAAAGGAGAAGTGGAGGACGTGGACGTTTAAGTCCTAAACTAACTGCCAATATTCGAAGGAGTGATCTATAGTGCAGCAAACATTGGCGATAAATACACAGTCGGGACGGAACTCATTCCAGACTCGGTAATGAATCATTTTCCCTTATTATTTGTCCAAGATTTATATTGATCAATACGAAAATAGGACATTTCTTTCGCTCCCCATACTTCTTCTAATGTAGAGGATTCGTTGGTTCATTTATTGCTCTATTAAAGCTACTGGCTAGGCTCTACTTAAGAACTAGTCCTTCTGTAATGAAGTTTTTCTTCGTGGCAAACGATACTTGCATTGCAACAATCGCTTTGGTTATAAGGCAACCGATTCCTCGTCCAAATTTAAATTTGTGCTATTTAAAAAATGCATTTTGAAGTGGGCATTTCTGAAGTACTGACTCTTTACTGGTTATTCTATAATTAGGCCTATGGTTTACTTTTATACTTCGTAAGATTAGCGTTAAAAATTCGGGATGACCGCGAGAGAAATGAGTAAAATTCTGATTAAATAATACCGAATTTAATAGGAAAAGTGTGCGTAAAGGATAGAAAACACATTACTAAGAAAATTAAAAAGAAAAAACAAATTAAATTCAACTTTTCTTAACTAAATAAACGTGATTTAAGTATTTTACAAGCGTGTTTTTGTGGATTTTTTACATAATTTCGACTCCATTAAACAGCCTATTTGCCTTATTAACAGTCTGTTGTTGTTTAAATTCTGATTACCAAAGCTCTGTTTAGCTGTAGGAAGCTTAATTTATAAGACAAATCGTACATCAAGATGCACGATAACAAATATTGAATTCGAGTTTTTTAAATGCATTCCTACCTTAAGTTACCATCCTGTAAATCTTGAAAGAATAAAATTAATTGTATCTTAATTTTCGTGGGACTAATTAACGTCATACGCCTTCAATAACTACTCTGATACATCAATTTAATACTAATACTCTAACAAACAGTTAAATACCAAAACTGAAGATCTCGTTAGTTTAATCATTCAAGATTCTTTATCTGTTCGTCATCATTAAAGAAATTAAAATTTAATTTTAAAAGTATTGATATTTTATCGTGATAATGGTAATTAAACTCGTAAAATAACGCTACTCACTTTACTGGAAAGCGTTTTACTTTCCTTTTTTTCTTTACTTTTTAAGCATGCAACTGAATGAGTTTACATGTTTAATCCGCATTGTAACGTTGTTTAGAAAATAAATCCGCTTCTTTAATAGATTCTTGTAATGAAAACAAGAATTTAATTAAGTAAAGAAAACGTTTAACACGGAAAATGAACTTGAATTCGGCACGGAATAGTAAAAATATCGTTATGAAATGAACCAATTTCTTCTAATCGTACGCTCGACAAACCGATTTAAAATGGCCCAACCAAATGGTAAATTTATTCCATAAACACGCAAAAAAAAAAAAAATTCCTCCTATCTTCTACTAAAGTAATAAATACGCTGTTATAATGAAAATAAAGATTTAAATAAAATAAAATAGTTATAGAGACGTTGTAGAGCTTAAGTGAAGGCGTACACCCAACGCAATTAATGCAAAATTTAAGTTAGATTTCGGTTTGGGAGCGTTGAAAACCAATTACCGACGAACCCAATTATATTTTCTTCTAGAATACCTGAAAAAATACTGGGGGGGAAAAAATCACTTTCCGTCGACCACAAGGTGAAATCACGTGCTCCAGAAACTTATCTAAAGCGGACAAACCGAATTTGTCGATAATTCTAGAGAGAGAAAAAAAAAGAGGGTCTCATCCGCTACGATATTAATAGCCGGCTATTATAATGATAAATATATTCTAAACACTTTCTATTAAGACAGAAAAAAGGGTCTTGCTTTAAGCGAAATTACCTTTTGTCACGTATTTTATTCAAAGTATTGTTTCTACCTTGAGTCTAGTCTCTGCTTTTTTAAGTATTATAAAAAAAGAGTAAATCTTAAATTATCCACCATTCGGCAATTAAAATTTTTAATACTCATTAACGTATTTCGATTTCTTTAAATTGTCATTTAGTACGTATCGTTAATGTCAATTAAACGTATAATCTAAGTGAATCTGTTAATGAGCATTAACTTGTAAAAATAATTTTTTCTCTTAATTCCGAGCATTCGGCGGTTGATAATTTGTCTGGAGAGTCATAAAAAAAACACCCCCCAACCTCTTAAATTAATTTTTTAATTAACACAAAACTTCTTAATTTTAAAGTTCTTTTCATTTAGTTAACGTTTGATAGTATAAAAAGTATACATAATATAGCTTTAAATTAAAAAAAATATATACCTTAAAACCCTGGAGGATTCAAATATTCAGATAGGTAATACATAGCTGGGGGCTAGAAATTTTTGCATAATCCTCTATTCGTTGATGGACTTTGAGCGTATTAATTAGCATTTGTTATTATTCTTAATGCCAATTATGAATCAGACTTAAGTAAACATGCTAATGAGCATTAACAATCTGCATTTTTTTTTCTTTTTAAATTATTACAAAGCTGTATTTTGTGAGTGAAAGTTTAAAGTTCTGTACGTTATGCCCCCGTTTCGAACGATTTCTAGAGGTAAGACAAGCTTCTGGGGGGTGTTCTGCAGGTTACATGGTCTCTTATTCAGCCGAATTAAACAGATTCTAAAATAATATTTATTCCTAAAGCAGTATCGGAGTCTAAGCTACTAATACCTGTTATCTTACTTTACGAATTTGTTGATGACTAATTAAAGGACTTGAACGGATTAAAGTCTTTGGAATTCTCCTAGTTCATGAAAGGTATTAAGACCTGTTTAAACAGATTATTAAATTTAAATACACAGGACTTTAATTTTAATAATCTTAAGGTTTAGATGACGTCATAAAAGACATTTGGCATCAAAATGGCGGGTGGACGTAAGCCAAGCCAGACATCTCCCGTGCAATTTGGCTTCCACGTTGATGCCAAGTTGTCATTGTGGTTGTTAAAGTTTATTTAATTTAGTTAAAATTATATCCGCGCTTTCTTTTGCCCAGAGTTTTTCTAATTAGAATCGGATCTATATTTAATTTTTCGAGAAGTAAAAATATTTTTAAAGATTTCGAGTGGGATGAAGGGGGGAGGTTACCTTAACGTGAAAGTGACAATTCTTTAGCGTATTCTACGAGCTTAATCCGTAAAGGAAAGTGCCAGTTCTAAGTTAATTTACATAGAAGGAGGGTGTTTTCTACAGTAGCACGTGCGGGATTAAAATAAAATTGTAAGTTAAAATGGTCGACAAACATTTGTAAGGAGAGTTTTTATTTCATTGTGTATATCATTTTCGGGTCGCGCTGCTAGTGAGAGTTGTAAAAATGCAAAAAAGAATCGAGCATATTCGATTTCATAACCAAAATTGTGCATCGTAAACACAAACAACCTCTAAGCCTCATATTAACACTTAACGTCATTGTTCCTCTAAACACTCTCCTACGTCAAGTCTTTACAGATAAAAATATCGTTAAGTTATTTTAAACACCAAATAAACTCGGTCGGTATTTTATGAAGTAGTACTCTATATGCGTTTTTCTTTCTTTCCTTTTACTTTTTCTGTATGATAATGTCGAGTTTTTCCGAAACAAATGCGACGTGAAGGGACGACAGTTTAATTTACAGACTGCATAACGATTTGTCATTCTATTCTTAGAACTGCCATCTTAATTAGATTCTTATCGTAATATTCTTAAAATAATAACCGTTTACTAGGTCATATTCTAATAGAAACGCACGCAGTAAAGACGTAAGGTGTATTATAAAAGTCTCGTGCGCTTTCGTGCACCTCCCCCCTCCCGTTTAGCTAAAAATTACACAGTTTACTAGAGTATATATCCTATGTTTTCGTATAAGGTTATTTCTTTTAGTTGTTTGGTCAAACAAGTCGACTATTCTTGTAGGATTACTTTTTTCTTCTCCCTCCTCTTAGCTCTGAGTTTTTGTGGACATCCATCCAAACTTGATTTGGGACATGCGGCCAACAAGGATCGATGAAGGAATTGTCCTCTTTAATGGGCTATTTTTGTTTTTATGTTGAACCTGTTCTACATTTTATACGTTCGAAGGTAAATATCCAGCACATCATCCCGCTCCAAATAGAATTTTAACAAAAATCTAATTGAAACTTTATACGAAACAAACGAGGATTTATAATTTCCTTTCGATTATTAAGATTAAAATTCGAATTATTTAGAAAAGATACCGTTTAAAGTTAATTAAATTTTACGTAAAACCAATAAAATATGGAAGAAAAAGAAAAAAAAATGTACACGCTTTTAATGGTGTAAATTATTAAGATGGCGCGCGAATATTCACGATTATATCTGAAATTAATTAAGTAAATTATTATAAGAAGAAGGAAAATTAATTACATTGAAAGAGCCGAAGAAAATAATATAAGAATATACGAAACAGCATAACTGTCGATTCACTAGCCAAATTTATCGCCGAGTAACTTAAGGAGCAATGACTAGAATTGGATGTCCAGAACTCTCTCAAAAATGAAAAAAAAATTCATAAGAATAATAATAATTTGATATAAATAAACATGGGAATAGCATTTAAAGGCATAGAATGTATCTAATTCCACCAAAAAAGGAATAATTTGATATATCCTAGTTGGAAGCAGATGGAAAAGACAAGGTGGAATATGCAATGATGCCAACTGCATATTCCACTTCTGACGGATTATGTGAGAGGAGAACGTCTACATTCCAAGCCATCCGTATCAATAAATCCATAAAATAAAAAGTCTTTCCCGCATTAATAAACTGTTACCATAGATATAAAATTATTATTTATATATATATATATTGAAGTATTTTTTTATTATTATTTTATTTCTAGCGAGGAGTGGCAAATGACGAATGGCATCGACTTGGCAAAGAAACTAATTTTTCGTGTACTCCTCGTCTGTTCTGAGCTTTTATTTAGTAAACAAACGACTAAATATAGTCTGGCGCCAAGTGTTGGCTTGGAGACAGGAGATTTGCAAGGTTCGCAGACAACTGCAGCCAAGACAGAACCTTTTCATTACCTCGTATCTTTTCAAGCCGACATCGTGCACCTAGGCCTAATTGCTGCCCGGCTTCTTATGCTTTTCATGTGTAAATGAAGTCGCTCCATCGAACTGCATGAATCACCTGCCTCTATACAAAGCCAGGGAAGATGCTCTTTTACGTTGTTTTGTTTCGTGCGACAGAATTAATCATTCGCTACCTGCATTAGTGTTCAATTTGTTGTGTGTATGTTTAATAAAAATACGTGGTATGTGCCATTTGCGGGTTACTAGTCCATTTTTTCCTTTTAGGTTCTTAAAGGGTTTTTATTAAAGACGGAGTGTACAGTGGGTTGACATTCAAACAAACGCCCGCTTCAGTTACTGTACAAGAATCGCGTGCAAGAGAGTTGACAGTTGATGAAAACCGAGACTAGTTTTACAGATTTAGAGATTTAAAATGCTAAAAATAGGCAGCGGAGACGATAGTCTGATATCACAATGCTAGAAAGTCAACAACCAGAGCGATAGTCGATAACATTAATTCTTAAGAGGAAGAGATCCGTTGTTGTTCTACGAACCGTTGGGATTTGATTTTCAAGTAGAAAAAACAGACGCGCATCGTCAATGTTGCACTTTGCTACAAACTAACCACGCCCGATGTTTACAAGGAGTGTACTTTGGTGACTTTATAGAAATCCTCGTTTGAAATAACGGCAAATATTAACAGGGTGGGAAATGAAGACGAATGAATAGATCTTCAGCTCGAGAAAAGTCAACAAGATGGTTATGTAGCGGCAGAATAAATGTTGACACTTAAAACTCCACTCCACGATGGGTAATTCTATTTACAATCCCGAGAACTAATACAAATTGAACATTTGTCAGAATACTGGAAAGAAAACGAAAAATTGCCTTTGGATGTCGGAAGTGAAGACTGTGGGAGTTTCCGGAGTAAAATATGCAAAGTGATAGCCTGGGGAACCTGCAGACTTAATGACGTAGACTGGTGTTTGGCCACATTTATTCCACTCGGAAAGTGTCAAGTGATATATTGGGAAGGGGAATTAAGCAGCAAATATACAATTTGTGTGGAAAGAATCTATTAATTACTATGATTTTGCTAAGTATATATATACAAGTACGCGCTATTCTCGTCTCTACTCCGACGGTTACGTCCTCGAATTGGAAGAGTTAAGAACAGAGGAACCACTCTGTCAATTGCGAAACTTGGGCAAATTATAAAAGTCCAAGAGGTGAACTGTCCGATAGGCAGGATGGGTCACCCCAGTCAGTTTTTTTATATTAATGGAGTGCGAGACGAACGACTACTGACCCGGAAACTGGTGGATGGCGCAATAAGTGCCTGTTATGTAGAGACAGTGGGAGTGCCGTCGATAATCTCAATATGTATGGGGGACGAAGGAGATTAATTATACCTCATTAAACCGAAACCAATTAAATTTTTTGCGCACGGAACGGAAAAGACGACGTCTTTTTGCGGGAAAAAGCGGTGAGGTGGAACAAATGAGAACAAATAAACAAATTTCGGCGAGGGTGGGCGGCAGCGACACGTCGGCAGTGTTGACGAATGTTTGAAAATCATCCTTTGCTGCTACATTACCCCTAATGAGTCGGGGGCTGGGGGAGGGAGGGTCAATCTGGCCGTTGGAAATTTTCGGCTTGCCCCTAACGATTTACTGTCAGAATCATGGCCGTTTACGGCAGTGACGACTTCATCAATCAGCAGGTTTCGCTGACAAGAAAGCCACTTGGAAGTATCGTTTCTGCCATTGCTCGCCTTCCAGCCCACACTCGCTCAATCGCCGTAATTTAGCCGATAATTGCAGTAAGGCCTGCAAGTAAATGGCATTCGCATTAGCCGAGATAGCGCACGTTCTGCCCGGGACGTTTTTGAAGCAAATGCTCTTCTAAGTTACGATAAAAAGGGGAGAGAGAGTTAACAGCCTCCCCTGTCGGCAGCAGAGTATAAATTTTTAGTGTCGGCACGTGATCCGACTCCTGACCTTAAGGTCAACGGGCCGGCTGAAGGGTCAGGTAATGACGTCACGGCAATTACCAGCAGAATGTATTAATTAGCGGCTATTGAGCGCGCTATCTGTGGCTGCGGGGTAGCGTTAATGAAGTGGCAGCGCGGACCGTTGCCATTAGTTCGTCCGGGATGATTGTGATCCGGTTTCTTGCACGGGAGTCTACCTGACGCCGGTCCTGGTCGAAGGGACGAGTAAAGAACTCTGGCTGTCAGATCACGGTACAACTACCATCCTTCAGGCTGCATCCCCAAGTTGGGAGCGAGCTTGTCACGATGCGCTTACCGCATCTCATTTGGACTCCATCATGCGTTAAAATAACACAACGGGCCTGGAAAATTGCCTTTTAATGGAGAGAAGGCTGGAATGTCGTAAAGAAAATGCACTTCTTCTCAGTCAATGAAGCGCGATCTCGGTTGATGACGGGATAGAAGGTCCCGCGCGCACCCTGCCAAGCGGCACCTCTTTGTCCACTTCTTCAATTATTCTTCTGGTCCGGACGCCAATATCTACCATTACAAATATCCTATTTAACATCGGCATCAGATAAACACCCTGTCGACCAATAAATGTGCCAACAACGCCATCATAAACGCTGCAAAGGGGATCGTTTTCTTTCCCTCTCTTTTTTTTCTCCTTTCCGTTCCGTGCCTCTCGGAGCCTGTCTCCTTGGCAACCTTTATCTGCAGCAAGCTGAGCCTAACAAATGGCCTTGGGAAAAATGCCGCCCACAAAAACCGTCATTTACTGCGACTCCGAAACCCACTATCGCACCCTCCCAGTTTCGGCATTATCGTCCATTCAGTGCCTGATTGCAGCACCACAGAGCACGTCCCCGCAATAAAAAACCCCTGTTATGAAATTCATGATGCTTTGACAAAAATGAATGTTCCTCGGCAATCGCGCTGGTAAGTCCAACCTCGACAAATTTATCGCGCTGGCCTCCCCTTCCTCCTTACACCCCCAGCTAGGTGCCACTAACTAACCCCATCAAGAAGTTGCCGAGGAGAATCCATCACATTCTCACTGCCAAGGTAATAAATGACTTCTGCTTGTGTCATGACAAATGGCGCATTACTGTAACTCGTCCGCAGCTTCTACCGCTCTAACTATCTCCTTTCTAGTTTCCTTAACTTCTCACTTGACTAACTAACGCTCTCCACTCGCGATCTGTCGTCCCAAAGCCACGTAATCTATCGGAACAGGTAGAAGTGGGCGGAAATCCCCCTTTTTTCCCTAACAATGCGATTGAAACCAAGAGATGGCCCGAGGCAAAAGACGTTTGAGAGAAAACTTGATGACATTGATCACTTGGCCAGCCGACTGCAGACATTCCCAGCAGGCTCGGAACAACAATACTTTTATTACACATGGCTAACATTAATTAAACCGGGGCTGCCATCTGTGGCTCGTTGCTATGGCAATCCCAGGGACGATGTTGATGTTTCCTGCGTGGCCAAATAGAGCCCCAGCTAAGTAAACACGCCATTATTGTGGGGCTGTTTTCTTTGATGCATTTGTTGTTCTTCGTAGCAGTGTGCAAACATCCGTCCTCCTCCAGGTCTCGCCCTTCATCGTGATCGAGACGTTCATAAACTTCTGGCCAGAGTAAACACCGCCGCTGTTGGGAACCTGATTGTTACTATAGCAACGGCCGGGAGGACAAAGCAGCGACGCACGTGGCGGAGACAGTCGGGTTGTCATCACCGGCAACGTCACTCTGCCTCCACCTGCTCCGAATTAGTGCGGGATGCCCTCTCGTGGCGTGTCTCGCCGTCATTTCTAGGTCGAAGTCGGCGCTAAAGTGTCACGCCATCCGGCACTTTAGGGGGGCGGCAGACCAACGCCAGGCCGGCAAAACCGCAAGTTCCGTGTCCCGGATCCAATATCCTGGGTGTGGTCCCCCGGAGGCTGACTGGTAAATAGTGAACTATCCGGCTACGATTTCGCACCATCTGCGTGACAGGGCGCAGTAAGCAACGATGACAAACTATTACAGGGTGATCACGCAGCATCTCGGCACGGGGCAGCATGGGGGATGGGCCCCTTCTCGACTAAGTTGGCCGAGGGAGGGATGAAAAAAAATCAATGATTGCCAACCAATAATTCATCTCCCCCGTTTAATCTTGTGGCTAGTTGAAAACGGGATAAAAATAGCCGTTTCCATGGTAACAAATCTTCCCGGCGCAACTATTTACAGCCTCACTGTCTGGCTGTTTACCTATCCCTGTGCCTCCCAGCTGTCCCGCACACGAGACAAGAAGCATCAGTTGCCTTGGCAACGACACTCCTCTTCTGGCCATTGTTTGTTGTCTCTCCGGGTATCCAGCTTGTTTACCTAGGCACCACCTCCTGGACGTCTTGGTTTCCATGGCAACCGCCAGCCTCTGCTCGAGTCTCAGGACGTCCCGTGCAAGTAACTGTTTTCCGCCTTCGTCTTTTTACTGCTTTCTCCCCTTCCTTTCCCCTGTTTTCCCCTTAATGGTAGAGAGACGTTTTCGGCAGGAATGACTGATCCTGACCAATAAATGTCACCCACACTTTCCCTTCAATACATCGTTTGCAGGCAGGAGAAAACCCGATCGATTATATTGCAGTCGTATTTTCCGGACCGTCAGATGCAGTGGGACCAAACCTCCCTGCCATGAGATAATAGCCGCCCGGTGCACCCTAGTGTGAAACCAAATTTGTTGCCTTTTTTCGCCGTCCGTGGCGGCGCTCTGTACCGGCCCAGGTGACACCACAACCAACACGCTTTCGCTCCACCCCTGAAAAGCGTGCGGGTGTGTGGCAGCGCCGTCCGAGGGCGAAGACGACAGTACAGGAGAAGACCCTTAAACGCACACGGGGGAAGGTGGGCCGATCTCGACACGACCCCCATCGATAGAGGAGGAGAGAGTCGGACCTAGGTTACAAGGACCCCGAGCCCTCGTGCTCCACTGGGCTCGCCAAGAATGATGGATGCGGGCGGCAGCCAAGGGTGGCAAGCAAGGCGCACGGGCCTGCCAAGCACGACAAATTGGAGACTCCAGCGTTATTTCGGCTTCATTACCAAATATCTATTCAGTCAGCCGTGACATTAAATTTATTAAACTCGTCGGCTGCTGGCAGAAACGGTCTAGGCGTGAAATTAAGTAGTTTGCATAATGAGCACGCCCAGGTCAGGTGTGCTGCGAGGGGCTGCGGAATACAAACTGGCTGATTGTTACCACCAGGTACGACGGCTTCTGATTGGGACGCCACCGCGAATCTTAATGTCTCTTTAGCCAAACACGTCACACGCAACGCAAACGGCTCGCAGCCATTTCGCGTCCGACTCTACTTAACTGCCACTTGGACACTCAATTAACGAATCATTGGACGGGCGCGCTAATTCCCGCTTCGGCCACACTCGTTAAGGGGCCTTCTCCACCCATGCCGCCCGGGCCTCCCAGCACCAATTAGTTACCGTGCGCGACTCCTGGGGGCGCCACCGCCTTTCGGAGAGAGGGAAAGTTGCCTTCGAGAAACATTTCTTCAACGACAGCCCCCGTTCATTCTCGATCGGCAAGAAAAAGTTTCGCTCGCTACCAACTAAATCTTTAAAAACAAAGTTTACAAGTAATCGGAATCCGGAAGTTACAAAGCCAGTGAGTGACGTAACCGCGTGAAGGTAGAGAAAAGTTAGGTTCGTACGAGCGAGAGCATTAAAATATCGAAAGGGAGAACATAACAATGAATTGCAGAGGGTTGGACGGGGCCGCAGGATTGTTTTCCGAGCCAACAGGTGCGTCGAACCACCTGTCATTCTTCGTCCTGCACTTCCTGCTCTAGCGATAATGCCGCGGTCATCGAAAGGAAACGCATTTCTATTGACGTCACGCTTGTTTTTCTCTATTGTCTCCGGAGAATAAGTTTAGATGTATTTTCTGATCCGACTGTGGATTAATCTTGTTGTTTGCATCTGCTACAAAAATGGCAACTGCGATCTATCGCACAGTTTATTATCTAGAGCTGTAAAACGTAGACATTTTACTTCTTTCCAGTACTATACAAGTAAAATATATATATATATATATTTCTTTTTACGATTTCCACAACATTTTATAAAATATAACGAATAAAACGCTTTAATTTCCAGTAGTCTAATCGAATTATTATAATTAATTTTTCATCCCACATCGAATTTATTACGTAGGTAATGAAATGTTACGGTATCGCTTCCATTTAAAATGGCATCCCTTTTTTTTTGGCATTATAAAGAGGTATTTACAAGAGTCAAGTCATAGGTTCGGTTCGTAAGAATGTCTCGAGAAAAGGCGTGAAAATTACGCGATTTACTTGTTTAAAATGTAAAAATGCATAAGAGTTTGGCACATAGAAGTAACGTTTATCGACAGATTCTCGGAAAATAAATTCTATAAGATGAGGGAATAAAAAAAATGAGAGAAAGAATAATCAAATTTCTACCATCTCGAAACAGAATGTAAATTGATCGCCGTCGTGCAGTTTTTAAAGATGAAAAATTAAATGCAAACCCGAAATCTTCCTTCCAGAACTTATAGTGAAGATTACTCACCTACAACTGTCCCAAACCTTTATTTATTTATTTATTTATTTATTTATTTATTTTTACATATAAGGAATTCTTTCCTCGATTTTTTGTTGACTTGTCGAGTAAATTTGACTCCGTGTATTGCATTATTTGCGAGATGAATTTCAAGAAAAGTGGAAGAATAAAAAAATTATTACAATCCTTATGCAATTTCTTATGGATCGAGTTTAAATTTGTTCTTCGTTATTGATATAAAGTAAGATCTTTTATTGCAATCCCACGGCTCTTATTTCATTCCTTTTTATGAAATTATCATCATAACTCGGCAAGGAAAAGTATTATTAAACTTACGGAGTAGACAATCGTCTCAAATCGGAAGAATAGAGATCGGATATGAAGAGAGAAAAGAAGAAAAAAACATATGAAATTTCGTGATATTTGCTATAAACCTAACTTAATGCCTACATTTATCCGTAGATAAGTCGCTTTATAATCGAGATACTAGATTCTACTTCTCGTATGATTAATTTTAAACGTATTAAAGTTGAAACTGGAGCGGAATTTACGGGAGAAAAAATGTAAATGACAAAAGAAAATAGGGAATTTAATTAGAAGAAAGTACACAAGTTTGCGATAAATTCACTTACCGCAATAAACTTTAAAAAGGGGAGTTAAAACCGGGGTGATTCGAACGGCGAAACGAAGTAAACTGCTCTTTATTACATGAAATTCGAAACAAGCAACTCGACACATTATCGCTTTTCTATCTCTGTGTACGGTTTCCGCCTTCAGAGAAAGAAAGGTAATATTGACAAATCTCAAAATATATATTTTATAACTTAAAAAAAAAACCCTTAATATCAATCTAATGAATCAAATATGTCATTAGGTTTGGAAAATTCCGAGTCAAAACGGGCTTAAAAGGGAGTCCATCGGCCCGACCAATTTATCTGAAGTCAGTTATCGCGTCCGATCTGCAGGACAAAACGATAACATAATCGAAAGTCAATCTATCGATTCGTCCATCAAGCAGTAGAATATTACGATCGACCTCAATATCCTCTACTCTAATAGCTCGCTAATAGTGCAACCATCTCCGTTGTTGATGATTTTACAAATATACCTACGCACAATCGACCTCATTATGACTCCTCCAGTTCTCAGATTAAATTACTTCTTTCTAATGCCAGCTTCCCTCCGAATTGTGAGTGGCCCATCACCTATCGCCTTACCAACTCGACATCTTAGCTTTTTCAACCTTTGTGAACGTCATTGATCCGAAGAAAAGGTCTACTCGATGAAAGTCGCTCGCTTTATTTAATGCGTTCTGCTTTTATCTTTTCATAATTACCTTCCGCTTGGTATGAGTGGATTTCGTTCGGAAATCTCCTACTCCGTGTTAAAAGTCTAATCGAGGGAATGTGATGGTGAATAACTTCTAACTCTGATTAATAGGCAGGGCCCTCCCTCCTATATTAACAAGTAATATAAAAGGGGGAAACCCCATTTGCAAAGGGGGATTTTTATTGTTTTTAAAACACCGGATTCTTACTATAGTGACATAGGACACGTTCGGGAATCGTACTAGACTCTATATTAGTAAAACGATTAATAGAGTGAAACAAGATTTGTGAAACGGGCGATGCTTTAGTAGATGTATATCTTTAAGGAGAGGAGGAGGAGGAGGATAGGAAAAAACTCCTGTTAAGCAAAACCCTAACAATTGTTGCTGTAAAAAGCAGAGAAAACCCGACTGACAAAATCGAGAAGAAACCAGCACTTTCAATTCTGTCGAGTTAACAGATTGTAAAAGGAGCCCATTTAGGATTCTCTCAAACATACCAAAAGCTTTTTATCCATCTGCACAGACCAGAGTTGGTCTACAGTTTTGTAACTTGTGTTGGAGCTAAAAAAATATTATATATATATATATTTAAAAGAAAATAAAAAAGAAAAAAAGAATCTTGACGCCGGTTATGTTACTGAAAACGTAACCGAGAAAATGATATCGGAGCTACGGTAGAAAGAAAAGTGGAGTAGAAATGCGACCTTTCTTTAGGTACGTCTGGACTAAAAATAACATTTTCCGAAGATACCAGAGAGTGTCGAATCTAAATTCCGATTAACTTTAATGTATCACGTGACGGCGGAGATAGAATTTAGGAAAAAAATTAATAATAATAAAAAAAAAAGATTACTTACCTACAGCCAGGGCGCTCGGGCAAAGGGTTCGGGATTCAGGGACTGGGAAGGATCTTTTAGGAGAAATCACCGACCCTGCTTCTCCATATTTTCACTGCCAAAAGAGAAAGGTTATATTTAATATAAAAATAATTTAGAGTCATACGAGTAAAGAGTTCTAAATCATAAAGCGATAATATAATAAATAACGGCCGTGTTATATTTTTAAACGGTGCTGAACAAGCTTGGTTTGCAGACTATCAGCAATAAAGCTATCGTTTCCTAAAAGTGACTAACCTTTAACCCTTATATGGAGGCGAAGAAAAATCTTTACTGTATACTTAACCTATTGTCATCAGGGGACTAATCATTGCATCCATTAGGCGTTTGCAGCAACTGAACATTTTTTTTTTCTTTTTTTACTTTGCGAACCAACCTTAGCCATCGCTCCTTTCCCAGCATTTTATGGAGATTGTAGGGGTGTTAAATTTCGACTGGTGTCAGCTCCTTCCTTTTGATTGTATTTCCCTGAGATGGGGATGCAAAATGTGGCTCGACTATCAGCTCCAAATGGCTGACGTCGCCTCCCTTTCCTTCAGGATCATTGCCGTTTAATTGGACTCAATGAGTTACTGCAATCATTTGGATGTTTGAAACGTTTGTTTTGATTAAGGCGAAATTGGAATTTTTCTTTTTCGGTTTCATCACTCGGAAAGAAAAAGTGCCCTTCTCAAAAATCGTTATAACGCCTTGTTCACTCCGGATGAGGAAAAGTTGTGGCGAGTTTATTTACCGTGAAGGAGGAGGGTTGCCTCTTTCTCCAGTAATAAAGATCGGTAATTATGGCTATTTATAAGTAAGGATGTCCCTAACCATTGATCAAGTGGTCGAGAGTGAGATAGAACTCATTCTCCATCTTGCTGCTTAATGCAATCTTCTCTTCTGACAACGGCTCCAGTTAGAAGTTTGTTTAATGCCTACTTTTCTCGTGAAGGCGAAACTTTCTCGGGCCGTATTGAGAAGATAAAAAAAGCATTTCGAGTTAAACTATAAAATGGGAAAGCTCGAACGTTCTGATGAATTAATGCTATAAGATTTCCGTTGGTGCCCCGAACACGCAAAGAGTTAATAACTTGAAGAAGTCACTTGAATTGAATAGCCGAAAAATGCTAAAAAATCCAAGCTAAAGATGCGGCCATATTAATACTTTAACAAGAATTGCACCTCGCACACATCACCTTCTCCTTTTTTTGTCAGAGGCCACGTGATTTGTCTCCGGTCTAATCCTCAGTCCTTTAAGAGGAAGAAATTCCGACACGAACATAGCGAAGCAACTGACTCGGCGTAAACGGGTCGAAGATCAGAGGCAAAGCCGAAGCCTTTGGAGCGGTCGACGCCTTGTTGTGCTGATTCAGACGGCCACGAGGGGGGACGAGTCGGCCACCGCCCCGGTAATCACAGACATAACGGTGCAATCTGGTCCTCAATACAGCAAAGTGGACACATATTTCCTGCTCTTGTTCAGCTGCAGCCGCAGAGTATTGAATAAATCAGCATTAAATGACGATGAAAATTTAATGCAGCAGCTCGCAACACAGAGGTACCATGTTTATAGGTATGTTTCATGTGGGCACGCCGGCTCCTACTACACACATAAATATTGATTTTTCGGCACGGGAATCTAGCTGCCTGTGCTCCGAATACGACAAAACTCTAATATCCAGTGAAATGATAGCTGTAATCTTTTCTAATTACAGCTAAGTCGCTGCCTTCGTGAACGACCCTAAATGATGCATAAAGCCTTTACGAAAACAACCATTCATTCCGTTTCTGGTTGGAAGGAAAAAAAAAGCAGTTGGCTCTGCCTCTGATTGATGTCTGATCGTGTATAAGGCGGAGAATTTGTCACGAGTCAGACCTCGATCGTTTCCACCCCTTTTGGTTGATCCTCGACAAACTGCTGACCTCTGTCTGGCAGTGACTGATTGACCTTCGAGACTGGAGGTCTCACCTGCTGGTTCGAGAGCAAAGTGCCAAACAACGTTACGCACTTACTCCGTCGATCGGAAACAAAACCTGATATTGTCAACGGCTTGACAGAAGCGGTCACAACGGAATACATCTCTGTCGAGCACGCTGAAGATCGCTAGGAATTTTATTTCGACATCTGTACTTTAAGCACAAATGTATCTAAGTCACAATGTTAAATGTGATGCCTCGAGCAGTTTTTTTGTACTAGAGAACTCGAACCTTATAAATGAATTTTCTCGTACGAAAACTAATTTCTTACGTCTTTATCTTTCCTAAGTACCGACTAATGTATAAATTAATACATTAAATGCCTACGGAGTTATAAGGTAATCGCAGCCATCGTAAAACTAGAAGAAACTCATTTCCGAAAGTTAAGGGAATGAATACGTCAACTCGACTATTCCCGTTGTGTGAAAAGTTCGTATCAGCACGATTTATGTACTAGGCATAAAGACCAGGCAGATACTAACGCTTAACTAGTACGAAATTTAGAATAGCACCTTACTTATCTGGAACGGGATTTAGTTTTTGAGAAAAAAGCGAGACTTTTGTCATTGTTCGGAGTTTAAAAAATCTTAGGCAGACCTGTAATCTATCACGAGAGGTCGTGTAACAAAAAAGCCCACTCGGCTTCCCCTCTGGTTATTTGTCTACCTGGACTTTCTCACAATGTTTGACTTTCCCTCCTAGTTCCTTTCCGGGACCGAATTCTCATACGAGAGGGGACTACCCCGGCACGTGGACCCGTAATGTAAGATGGTGAAGGAGAAGAAAATGCAGAAGTTTTAAATAGCAGCAGGCTTTTTGGATGCAGAGCGAGTCATCTAATTTTGATCGTTCGAAAGCCATAAACTTTGACAATTATGGAAGTTAAAGATAGTTAGAAACATTAAGTTGGCTCCTTTCAATTGATTTCGCCATTTCTGATCGATTTAAGTTATCTACAAAACATCTTAAAGCGACTTTCTTTGCGAACAATCTCATTAATCCGTCGCCATGCCGAAAACCAATGAGAAAAGTTGATTCGGTAATTAACAACCAATCAAAGTAGCGGTTTGAAAATTCAAATTTTAATCTCATACGACGAAAAGAAATAGAATTAATGCGAAGGGAAACTTTTTTCGTTTTTTTAAGATTTTCAACTTTTCGACAAATTTTATCGATCAAACAAACAAATCAATTTAAACTAATTCCTTAAATGTAATTTTTTTTCAATTTTCCTAAATGTTCTTGAATAAATTAATTTTCAAAAATAAATAAAAACTTTTTAAAGTACCCTATAGATATTATTAAGCTATTTTATTAAACAAATTGCGTCGTAACTTAAGAAAACTTTGCCTTCACATCAAACAGCATTTCGGTTCCATCAACTGATCAGAGGATGAATTAATCTGAGTTGAGAGTCGGTGCCTAGAAAGAAGAGAACTAGCAGATGGCTATATTTACTCAGGCTGAGCCATCACCCGACAGAACTAGCATACAAACAATGACCAGATGTATGTTTATTGACTGTTTACTGAGACCTTTAGACCGTTCCACTCTCGTACGTCCGGCGCAGAGATGCTCCTTTTTAAGGGGTTGGGAATAGATACGACCAAGACTGATTCGTGTCACGACAACGCCAGCGTGTCATTGTTGTCGGTAGATTAAATTGTGAACTGTCATATCTATAAGACCGAGGACAGATTGGTGGCGAGGAGGCTTTAAATCGATCTAGAAGTAGCTTAGAGTACGTCAGGTTATGTTTAGAAACTGGCTCATTATCGTAGTCGGAAGGACGAGCCTTGACTTTTGTCGAAATATAAAGCGAGAAACTTTTTAATAAAGATAGAAAGTTTAGTTTCGACTTATTTCTAAGAGATAATAATTAATAAGTAGCGTCGGCAGATGACAGCTAATGACAAACGGACTTACGATACGTAGGCCTGAATGACGGAAGGAAAGGTGCGAACGGACTAAAGGGGTTTAAAAAGTTAAATCTGACGGTTACGATGGCGTATAAAGATAAAGTTAAAATAGTTACTTGATAACAAAGCTCGGTTTTGTTGGTAAAAAGGAGTCGCGGAGTACAAAAGCCTTTAGAACCGGCGCCGAACGACACGGAACTAAAATCACGTGGATGGGAAGCAAGTGACGCAACGGAAGTAAGTTGTTACACACTCGCCCCAATTGCGAGCGGGGAGAGACGGGATGACCTTCTCAATCTCGGCAGAAGACGGGACAGATTGTTAACTTCCTGGCTAGAGCGGCACCCTAGCCCCTAACGCCCCATCCTATCCCCGAGCCCCAGTGGAGCGGAGTAGTGGACAATCCCCCTATTATCCTATCGGCCGCTCGTTAGGCTTAACAAGGAAATGTCTCGTGCATTGACGTCAGGATCGACGCCATGTTCTCCAGTGTCGTGTGACATGGTCTGTTGCCAAGCAATGAACATGTGACAAAACTCACCTGGCCGAAGATCGGATGTTGGCATCGGGACAATCCACAGTTTCCATAGCAGATGCGTCGAGGGCCGCTAGCACGTGTCACTAGCTAAGCAAGTCGTGCTCAACCCGATGCCAGGTGGTGATGCGACTGGAGGGGTGTTTTTTTCCAGTCTTTACTCGCACTAGCGGTCCTACCTCAGCCGCTACCGTCCACCCCTGATCCGGCGAGTCGGTCTGTTCCATTATCACCCTGAGCTGACAGCGTCGCCTGCTTGGGGAGAGCGCTTCCAATTTTAATGCCGCCATTATCATTTTAATGAATCTGATTCGCTGTGGCTGAGCAGTTTCCGTATCGGCAGGTCCCGCGGGGAGGTAATCCAGTCCACTCGGCCCTTTTTTATCGCCGCTAGACAGGAGTGTTACGAGAAACTCCATCTCCATCTCGGGCCGAGCGGTCATCTGGCGATTTTCTAGCGTCGTTGCGAGTTAAGACGAAAAAAAATCGCTGGTATCGCCGCTCTCATTTGTCCTACTACCGTACAAAAGCCGCGATGACACCCCACCCACGCGGATCAGGTCTGCTTTGCCACAAAATAATGATCGGGCTTAATGGCCACCTGGCTCAGCCGGCAGAATCAATAGCTGTAGTTGCAACCACGGGACAGATTGGGATGCTGGATAAAGTAAAAATCGCTTGGCTGTGCTTGCAGCCATCGGGACGGATACCAGTAGTGGTTGCACCATTTTAACTGTTCAATTGGTATGTTTATTGTATTAAGTTGACTTCCTATGTAACGTGGGAGCGTAGCTAGCACAGGAAGTTCATATGGACGTAAATAGTGACACACAACATCATCACTTGACCCTCAATTTATTTCTCTGATCACATAATAGGATCAAGTGAGAGCGAAACTACAAAGGCACTGATTTGACCAAGCGATTTCCAGATGTTTTCTCTTGTTGTCCATCCTTTCTAGTAAATGACGACTTACAAAACGTCAACCCCTATTGATTGATATAAATGAAATTTGCAGAAAGTTCCTTTTTCTTCCGATACTTGTTACTATTTCACAATTAACCTTCAAGGTTTTCTCTCGACTTTGTTTTTTCCAACATCCCAATTGTCAAATTATTGATGGCCAAGGTCGACAAGAAAAATCTAAATTCTCTTCGTATTTCCCAGGTGAAAGCCTTCGTAGCCAGCACGCGGCTTAAAACAAATGGATCCACACAAAGATAATCCAGTCTAATATCAAAGCAGCCTTGACCGCCTAATCCCCTAAACAAATTTAATCCCTGTTTCCGGAAGAATTTATCATATCGTGTCGCTTTTCATTATAATAAGTTAAACTCTTCCCATATGTGTGTTTATTATTATCGTTATCGTGCCGTAAACGAGCTAAATTATTTATTACACGTTTTAAATAGAATATCCTGCAAATTTTATTAGATGTCAATTAGTCACATCTTCTCGTACAACTTTATAGATAAGTCACGTGCCTTTTTATTGCCAAACTACTTTAATAACAAAAATAGCCGTCGTCCAAATTGAAGATTATGTTGTGGTAGCTAAACAACCAATTGGTAGATGCAGCGAGGTGAGAAGAAAGGCCAATATTTCTAACAGAGCTCAGAAGACTGTCCCCAGCAGGCCAAGTGGACAGAATAAAATATCGCACTAGTAAAACAGCTGACAAGACGAAAAGCTAGCCTTCTCGATGCTATTTTTTTCTTATTTTTTCTCTTTTTCCTCCCTTACTTTCCCTTCTTTGGCTTCGACCTTCCTCGTCAGATGCACGTGTAGATCAAAGCAAATAAAAAGAAAAATAAACTAACTAACGAAGGTTGAAACAAAATTCGATCGAACTTCTTTGAGTGATTAAAGTACAATGCGAGGCCATTAGAATATATATGCATAGTAGATAGATCACTTATAAGACAGCAAAAGGATAAAAGCTGTCAGAATTATGGCGATAAAGTTTGACAGTCCTGAAGATCAGAATAAATAGCTGTCTTTAAACGTTAATAGTGCGTGCCAACGATATTACAGCAGAAACACAAAACATTTGACTGGTTGATATGACGAATCGCATTCTTTATCGAATATTAGACGAATACGGTAAGTTATCTTCGATAGATATATTGAAATATTGCCGTTGTAACAACCTTCCGGATGGTAATCTGTTAAACACAAATAAACAGTTGGAAGAAGTTATATCTTGATGACTTACATCACACTGCCTCGTGCCCCTATACCAAACGGGACTTTCCCCCCCTAGCATTAACTAAGTACGGTCTGGTAGGCGAATTTTACTTTATTTTTTGCCAGAATTCTACAGGGGCAAGTCGAATTATAGTCAGACACACAAGAGGGCTTGGTTCATCTATACTTAGGCTTGTATAAGCTATTGTTAAATGGTTCGTAGAAAGAAACAAAGAAGGCGTTTTACTAATGATAAAAACTAGACTGGTAATCTATCCCTATTAAGAAAGTTTGTTTCTGTGGTATGAAAAGGTGCCCACACTTATTTATTGTATTAAAATATCAAAAGTTATAACTTAACACTTCTGTTGACGTTTTAAAGTGTTCGAGTTATATTTTAAAATGGAAAAAAAAGGAAGAAATATATGGGATTTAGCGACCAGTTGCGCAATTCTTATTCCAGGAAATTTACTTCAAGCCAGCCACAGGAACAAACACTTGTTTATTCTAAGTTCCTTTCGTGCAGCGTTTATTTCAACAAACAAACGTGGGTGGTGTCTGGAACGGAAAGTTCGTTTATACTTCTTTGCTCGCAGATGTCCGGGTTGTCATTGAAAAGATCTGAAATATAAACTGTTCACTCTTTGTAAGACATGTTGTGGCCAGAAAATTATAGAAATCAACTGTGTTTATTGTTTCCAAATGTACAAACGACTATTTTCTAACCTACTCGTGCTTCGGAACTGTTATCTTTTGATTCTAATAACTCATTAACGCCTTAAATACCTGTCGGTACTACAAAATTTTGGATAGGTTCCAAATTTGTGTCAAAGCTACCACTAAGAACAGAAAATTCAGTGGGTTTTTTTTCTTTTTTTTTTCCATCCCTCTCTTCTGCTTCTTCTCGATTTACTAAAGCAGAAACGGTAAAATTCTATAAAGAAAAATTCATTCGAACTTTCTATAACTTCTTAACTAAATAAAAAGAGCAAAAATAAACTTAACAATCGAGTAAAACTTGAAATATTTAAATATCTATAAAGAAGATTAATGTAGGCTTTAACAGGAGTGAACAATTGGAGAAATTTTATAAATTCGAAAGGATTATTTTTTTCTTTTAATATTGGCGTGAGAAGAAAATGTAATGAAAGCGGAACCGTTATATCAGTGATAGGAAGCCAAATAAACCCTGTGCAAAGAGCTAAACTATCAAAAAATCCATGCGACCCGTACGGGAATAAAGAGAAGTGAAGAAGTTAACAAAATTAAGTATACACTCAAAATAATCCTCATACTCTCTTCTGATTAATTTCCTATTTACCAGAAAGAGAATGCATTTCAAACCAATTACCGAGCGTTCTTTTTGGAGTGTTGGGGGACACTCAAATTATCGTCAATTCCTCCATTTTTGAACCGCTTTGTTCGTCACAGAATTGCTTGTATCTCATTTTAACACACCCAATCATTTCTTCCATGTCAGAATGGCAATGAAGGGGTCGTTGCCATAGTAACGCTTTAGAAATTCACCTAAAGCACAATCCGGCGACTTCCCCGACCACATACATCTACACATTAAACTCTAATTAACAATAAGGCGCATGACAGTCTTGTTGCCATGCATCTAGATGACCGTTGTGCAGTCTGAGAGAAAGTACGGCCCCCCACTTATTTAATTTGGTTTTCATGGCGAGTGACAGGTGAAGCTCGCGTGTGCGGCCTCCTTCTCTTTACTGACGACAGTCGCCCTTTAAAAGATCACAGCGAATACGATTAGAGATGAGCGTGCCACCGAACATCACAGCACTGATTGGCACTAATGTGGTTGGCATAGTTAACGAATACTTCGCCTCTTCTTCGTCTTCCTGATAAATATATCGTGGCTGCTGTAATGGCGGGTTTCTTCTTCTTTGCCCCTTTTTTTTCTTCTTATTCTTCTTCTTTTTTTTTAATTTTTCGACCGGTCACAAAGCTGTGGGCTGGAAAAATTTTTCGATTGAAAACAAAGAATTTTAGCAAGACATTCTTCCGTCGTCTTAATTCGTATAGAAGATAAATGTGGCCCTCGGGGCATTTTGAGGTTTGCTCCCGTTTTTTTCTCTCTAGTGTCGAGTCTTATCATTCATTAAAAGTTGGCGATGGTAGTAACAAAATACAGAATTACGCTTTTATTTTCGTATGTACGAGTGTTTGATTTGTTCTCCACCACTCAAAATCCACTAGTGAAGCCGAACGCGTTAAAAATCCACTAATTTTTTTTTCCTTTCCTCCTCCTCTTCCTCCTCCCTCCATCCTCTCCTTCCACTCGTGTACAAGATTAGTTAGGTTTATCGTATTGTTATTAGTAACCCCGTCTGCAAACTAGGAATCGTTATAATTTTAACACGCATTGATCGATCAGTTGTTAAACTATTTTTAAAATTGTTTAATAAGAGATCGATACGGGTACTCGGCTTCTTTTCTTATTGTTGAAAGATAATTAAAGGGAAAATGTGAAGTTATAACTGACGTATTGACTGCGATTGTTGATTTGTGTACAGTCAATAGAACACGAAGAGAACGGAAATCGTTATTCGCTTGATAAGACCTTTGGTAGATTGGTCAAGGCTCCTCCATTATACAATATTCTTTAGATTGGACCTACATTCTTACAGGACCATGACACATGTCAATGCTACATTAGAAACACTTTCCCAGGCTGAATTCCCAGAAAGTAGTTAAGAGAAAAATTTAATAAATTCAACAACTAAATTTACGTAAACCTCTTTAAATCGAAGAATTTTATAGTTTTATTAACGTCTAAGACACTAATAATTAATAAATTTTGCCAATATTTAACCATTTAAAGACGTTTTATACAGTTAATCATTCGAATTAATCAGCCGGAAAAAAACGAGATAAAATAATAATAATTTCGGCAGCGAAACAATTTAAAATCCAAATAAGAGGGACTAAAAATCATGAAAAAATCAATGCAGACGGATCGATTGTGGATTATTAATTCCGCGCATTGATTAAAGTAAATAAAAAAAAAAGAAGGGGAAAATATTATGGCAGGTAAAGAGAGAGTTTAAGAAAAACTCATCAGATTCCTTAAGTTTAGATTAAGCAACATAAAAGTTTAATGTTAGCGAAAACATAAAAGTGAATTAGTGATTAAAACCACGTTAAGTGTTAGACCCTATTGACTGACGTAACGTTGCTGTGTTGTTTCGTATTTCTATCCACCTGATATTTTTACGACATTCTTAAAATGAAATACGGCTTTTTCCAACTTTTTAATTTGACTAATTATAGTTAATAATCCGAATTTCGACACAAAACTACTCATTATGTAAATCAAGAATTGCGAGTGGGCATGTCTCCAGAGAGGCGAAATGCCCCTCTAAATACATCTATTATGACTTTTATCATTAGTAATCGAAGAAAAACAATTAATAAACTAAATTCTGGACCGACTTTTTATTTTGGCCTAATTTTTCATTTTTCTTTAAAAGAAATATTAATAATTTTACTATCAAAAGATTAATTTTAGATTAAAATAAACATAAATTGGATGTTCAGTCGATGTCGAAGATGGATTTTAGAAGAGAGAGCAATCCGTTCTCTCGAATTTTTTTTTTTTTTTCATTTTTTCTTTCGATTTTTCCTATTTAGAAATTTAATTTTTGCTTATTTTCGAAATTAATTTTATATTTTATAATCGGATAAAATTATTAAAAGAATTTTAAAAGATCATTCGCGTTTAGTTTATTTATTTTAATCAGTACACTACTGACGTTTTATTCGGTTTTAAAGTAAAATTCGATTAAAAATTACGGAAAAAATACTTGGTATTATAAATATAGAACCGTTTCCATAATTTATATTACTAAATATTAAATCAGAAAGGATTTTTCTAAGCTTGAATCGTACGAAACGACGTCGTTTCGTACGAACAAACGTCGCCTCAATTCATCAAAACGTATCAAAAATCCCTAAGAGCTCAAACATTCCACACATTTTAGAACTTAATATGAACTAGGTTATTGTATTTTAACACTTATTTCGTTGCATAGCAGTAGAAGAGAGAGATCAGAGCGAAATAGTTCAATAAACTTGTCTCTGGGAACATTAAAATGATTTTAATGGGGTAATTTGATTTTCAAATAGGCCCCTTTAGATCTGTGAATCATATAAACCTCATATCTTGTTATAAATTTGTTTTCAATCACGCGAGAATAATTTATATTAAAAATGAGGGCCTCCCTTTGCGAGAGGCTTTCAATTTATACAAGAATAATAGCAATTTGTTCAGTGCTCGATCAAAACTGCCCTCATCCATATATTTAGAAGATCTTTCTTCTATACGAAACTGAAAAGTATTTTATTATCTATAAGTTAAGCATGTTAAGTGCCTATCTAATCATATTAAATATTTAAAATTTAACGTTAAAGCCCACTTTCTACAGTGGATTTTTTCTTCTAATAATTTTTACTTAAAAAATTATTAAAACCAGAAGATTAATTAGATTAAGAGCGTGAAAATTATATTTTTAACAAAAAACTTTTTTTGTTTTTTTTTTAACAGAATCAAGATTTATGTAAATTTTAACACCACAAAAAACTATTTTTTGTAATCATTTTTTAACGCCATCCCTCTTTTTTTAACCCCTTTTTTTGTCAAGTTAATTGACCTGTAAGGCCTACTAATCTACTTAAGCTTTTAATCTAATTAGATTTTTCAAGAATTTATAAAAATTTCTTTCTTATAAAATATTTTTAACTAACTATTATTTAATTTTAATAATCGTGTATTTATTCGGAAAGAGTGGAATTTCGTTAATTATATTCTTAACTCTCTCCGGCCTTCAGGCCTTAGTAAGAAATTCGATCAAATTTTTCAAATACAGTAATTAAAAGATATGCTACTTGATCACAAGTAGACAGGTGTAATTACAACAAATCTTAATAAAGTAGAATATTTTATGCCAGAAATTCGGATTAGGAGAATGGTGTGCCACTGTTCTGCCCTCTTATTTTATTGTTGAAATGAAAAGATTCTGAGATCTGATTTACAACCGCTATCATAAACTAAATGAATAATCTTATAGACCGCACAGCTTATTCAGTATTTATAAGGTTAAAGGTAAAGTTTGCTCTTATGTTGCCTGCTGGAACATTTCAGAATATATATATATATATATTTTTAAAGTTTCGTATGTCCCAGTTTCAGCAAAATTTTGCCTTCAACAAAAGTTGTGTTTTTCAGTTTTTTCCCCCCTCTTCCCTCTCTCTCTCTCTCTCTCTAGTCCTTTGCATCCTTCAGAAATGTGTTACAAGATCCATCTATCGATTTATAATCTTTAAAGTGTGAATATTTACCCGGCATTTTTCTATTTTTTAAGGTCTACGATGAGCTAAAAACCATTCTAAGACCCTGAAAAAGTCGTTTTTTAAATCGAATAAACGAGAGATTAAAATTAATTGTGGGAAAAATGAATTAAAATCGTGATTTTAGAACACGTATCGCATTGATAAGTCGAATTTTTAAGCCTCCTATTCTCTTTTTATTAAGTTCTAAATGTAGACAACTTGCTTTCTCCTGATCGATATTTTCTGATTAAGTTAATCGCATCCGTAGAGTATGAATATAATTAAGGCCTGCATTTATAAGTCCTTAGTTAAACTAACCTGCTGTCAGATCTGATTCGAGGGAGTTATCGTTTTAATCAATGTATACTTTCAACTATTATTCAATTACAGTAAAAAATTAAAAGGCTAAACAATGCTCGTTTCACCATTGAAGAAATCTCTTAGAAATTTGCCATTTTCCTACCAAAAAAAAAAAACCAAAGAAACTTTGATTTTTTTTAATACTTAAAGAAGTATCCTGACCGAATTCTATGTTTAATCAGATAAACAGGAACTAAATTTGAAGATATGCAGGCTCAACTCGATCAATCTAAGCCTGGATAATGACAATCTGAGTAAGAATCTAGGCAGATTAATATCATTACGGCGATTTTAAAAAATAATTCAGTACTTAAAATGCGTGTAATAATAAACATAACTAATATAGTTATATAATAAACACACTCAACTTGTTACTAATTATATCGGGTGTATGAAAATAAAGGATAGAGTCCTGTATATTTTACAAGATATGATCAGATTGCTGACGCGGAAGTCATTTATAATGTTCTCTCGGTGCTTAGTAATAGATTTGTCACTGGTCCACTAGACATATTACACAAGTGACACTTTAATTAGAATGATTTAATGACAATACGGGAGAGACAGCATTTTTTCTTTATACCCCTAAGTCTTTAAAAAAATCCCTGTCCTTAGAAATATGAACAAAACTTAATTGAAATAGAACTGCTGGCCTAGATTTGTGTGAAAGACGAATAAAAATGATCTATCTTTTATTAAAGTACTTTAAATGCGTTATAAATTCACTCTTAATGGAGCCAAAGTGTTGCCTATGAAGTAGTGATTTTTCGATATATTCGAGCCGTGAAAGAAAAACTTAGAGTTTAAATGAAGGCCTTATATCGAGGATGAGTTATAAAATACTTCATGTGCAGATGGTGGGAGCTTTTCATTGATGTCCGCGGATAGCTAGCGACGAGAGTGATGGGGCGAATCGATGGCGAGAGGCCTTAATTGGTTAAAAAATATCAGTAGATAACCCGCACGAACTAAAAAGTGTTGGTATAGGTTAATATAAGGGGCCTTCAATCTGATAAAGTAGCCGGTATATCGGAAGATTGATAGGGAAATTAACCGTAATAAAACCATTCCATTGATAAAAGATTTAAAGATTTATAAACTGTTGGAAAAGTTATAAAGAGACTTGCAAAGTTTTCTTAAGTATAAAATGGCCTGTCATCATCGCTTGACGACTTACTTTTAAGGATTAATCCTTTTTTTCTAACGTCTATTGGACTATCGAATGTTTTCGTTTAGCGAAGTTTTAAAATAAAAGAGAAACAAAAACTTCAGCAAACTGCATCAGAGATAAAAACGATTTCGATAACAATTCTGTCTTCTCGGTTGGCACCATTTATCCACACATCCAAGAACAATACATCCCCTAGGAACATGACCGCAATCCATCTTTTCATCATTTCTTTAACTCACAACAAACCTTAAAGAGAAGAAGAAAAGCTTCTTTTCTTTTCGTGACTGATTCGGAAAGTCCATTTCCTATCTTTCTCACATTTTCTCGACGATATATTTAGTAGAACCTCCACCCAGTGTTTTTAAAAAAGTTTTTTGATGTACCAACCATCAACTTCTTCCCTTGTTAGGAGACATTGTTAGTAATGACGTCCTTTTGACCAAATCTCCCCATTTTGTTATTCTCCACCAAAGATCGACTTATTACTTCGGGTGATGAGGCTACAATCCTTTGAATATCGGTATGGGAGAAGAAATCGTGAAATTCTAATCCCCAATAGGTTCTTGGCTGCAGATTGTAAACTTAGTACTCCGCCCTTTTCGTTTTCAAGCCAGGAGATAAAACACACCTGGCAGTCGCTACATGCCATCACATTGTTTTTCTAACGCACTGACAGTTTCCCTTGAGCGCTTTAATCAGCTCCAACTAATTTCTTTTCCGTCACTTATCAAACCTTAATGAAAGCAGGTGTTTTTCTAACAAGCACGGAACACCCGTATGAGCCTAGGGAAAGCAATTCCCATCTATTATGTTAACGCCCCTCTTCCTTACACTTAAAAATGTTTTTTTCCTCCCTTCTCTTTCTTTCCATCTCTTCTGCCCCCTCGCCCAAGTACGCCACAACATCTGCAAAAGTCTATATTAGAACTAATCCTTCATGGCTTCTTATGTATGCAAGAAGATATCTGCTGGTGACATTTGCTGCCTCCCAGGTATAAAGATACCTTGCAAAACTGTCTGACATCAGATCTCCGCTTCTTTTTCGATAAACGAATTGTTAATACGGTCGAGACAATGCCAATGTATAGGATATAGCCTTATATGGACGTAGTATTAAAGAGGATTTCGCCCCCAAGTCACATGATGCTAAACTTTATACGTTTATTTTAAAGCATATATTAATTTACCTGGGAAAGGAGGAGATGGAAGGATGTACTTTTGGCATGCTTAAAATATTCGGTGATTACAAAAGAGATCTGCGAAAGAAGCAAAACAATCTATACATCGCTTAAGACCATCTTATCTCGAATGGTAATTTGATTAACTGAACACAACAGAATTGAAGGAAAATCATTCCCAAGACGACGAATTTAATATTCTCGGTTTAACTTTGACTCGTAATTAATCAGAGACATAACTCATCTTTTCTGTTGTTAACATGTAGAATTGCTGATCCGACGGAATAGAATGCATAAATTAACTTAACGCATCCGCTGAGACTTTTCTCAATGTCTTTCTGGCCTTTTAACAGGCCGGTAATTACGACTGAAGGCCCTTTTCTAGAAATAAGTCCCAACAAAAACTCCGCAATTCTATGAGATCCACGTTTTAAAAGAAGTCTGTAATGTGCACCCTTTAGTAATTTCTTTAGCTATGTTTTCGGCTTTAAGCGGAATTAATGCCAAAATACAGAAAAAAAAGGGGGAAAAGTCTTGATTTAATTCATTAATTTACATTACTATACATAAATTTCTATTAATTAAATTAAAGAGGCCTTATATGACACTTATAGAGACTTGAGTGCCGTGGCGGATTAAGACCTTCCAGAGCCTCTGGTACAGAAGACTGGGGCCCTCGACACAATGTTACACCATAAACTAATAACGTTTAATTATAACTTTAGAATTATTTAAAAATTATGATATACAATTGCTTTATTTTTTCCAATTTTTGGGTCCCCAGGCATGTGCTTCAAGTGGCTAGTGGGCATCTAGCATTGCTTGAGAGTTTAATTGTTAAATTATCATATTTAAAAGAATTAAAATTATAAATTTAGATTTAAAATGCTAAAAAAAACCCTGAAATCTTATAAAGATGTATTTAATAAAGTTTTTTTTAATCACTAAAAACTTTATAAAGATGTTATAACATAAAGAAGTTAAGGCCTCGGTGTTTATTCTTTTAAAAGTTTTATTAATTATTTAACTAAGAAATCTTATATTTAAAGAGAAGTAAGATCCCAAATAGAGAGGAATTAGATTTTTAAAAAAAAGGCCCTTTGCATAATTTCTAGGATGGCGTTGAAGAGGGTAAATGATTTTTTAAAAATTAAGAAAATTCCCGAAGTGTGTGTTATCAAAGAGAAGTTTCGGAATTAAATTAATTTTTGCGCATTTTTACAAAAGTCTCATTAAAATATTTAAAAAGTAAAGTTTTGTCTCTTGCGAAAGACAAGCGAAGAAAAAATTAAAGAAAATGAGCTTTTTCGTTTGATCAACCGATGAAGGAAGAAAGAAAAAATGGCTGGAGACAACTTCAAATTCGGCGATAAAGTTTTATTTGTAGGAAGGAGGGAGTACTAAATACACTGAATGATGGAATAGTCCTCTCTTAGAAACAGCCAAGATTCAGCTGTTTGCGAAGATCGCATAAGGACCCGAGAAAAAAGCTCTTGTTTGCGAATTTTAAGAAGATCCTCCGATTTTCAAATCTCCACTTCAGAATGGCTATTCGTATGTGTATTTTCCTATCAAAAATCCAAAATAAATAGCACGCATTGCAGCATTTGTATTCGCTACTTAACCTATTTCGTCCTCGGAAATTTTAATCATTTTTCGGATACTTCAGATGAAAATTAAGCCGGTAATCATCATTAAAATTAATCGAGGACTTTATCAAATTATGAATATTAGAAACACCATATTAATATTTCTCAGATAATATCTTTTTATTTTTTTTTATTTTTATTTTTAGAGTCTGTAATGGAAACTAGGCTAGAGAAGCATACACAATAGCACGTAACGGCGCTATCCATAGTCATCTGGCCGTAGTACTATCTGACACAGAATAGGAAAAGAAAAATAAAAAAAAAGCTCGGAAAAAACCAATTACAAACAACAAGGTATGAAAAATGGGAGGTAAAAAATAATACAAACATACGGAATTATATATTAGAACCACTTGTATACAAGCAAAACGCAGTTGCTTTTGTCCACAGTGTTATTATACAAGTCGTCAATAAATCATTGCACCATTAAATAGTGCTTTGCGTGTTCTTCCCCGAGTTGTAACTATATCTCGATAGATCAAACGATGCATAGGTATTCCCAAGTCAACTTTGTCTGCGAGTCTATCAATCTCTTTGCGACTTGTTTATACATCGATGTCACATACTATGACCAATTTGTCTCCATTTCGGCCGTTCTCAACTCTTACCCCTCCGCTACACTCTTTGTCACGTATCGATTGCTCGGTTCGTGACAGAGGTAAACTTTGTCAACTCTGACAAAATGACTATTTACGACGACGCAATGTTATCCACGTCACGCAATCTAATAAATGCACGACTTAGTTTAGCAAACGATAACACTTAACGGTAATCAAGAGAATATAAGTCAATAAGAGCCCAAAGGTGCGTGTAATGTTATCGTTAACGCTTAACACCGCAACAAAAAAAATCGCGGCAGTTAATAAACGATAGTTTATTCTAATTTCTGCTCTCGTAGGAATGCCGCCTTGTAAGGGAGAGAAAGATCGAGAGAGAGCGAGAGAGAGAGAGAGAGAGAGGAGGAGGAGGAGGAGGTTTTTTTAAAAAAATCAGGATTGATTAAACTGTAGTTATTTGATGTTGTTGTATCCACCGATTTTACAATTTACCGTCGAGTCGTTTGCTTGGAAATCGAATTATCGACTGCTATTAGAACGGTACGTCGTCTATAATTAGGCTTAGTATTTAATCCCGATGCACAAGAAGCGAAGATTTTCGTCCAATGTCTCCTTTCAGACGATATTGATCGTAAATACTATTAAAGTTGTGTTGTGTCGGTAATGGCGAATGCAATAGCGACTTAAATACGTCGACGCGCGAATACTGACGATGAAACCATAATGAAAAACAGCTGCAGTTGATAAATGCCAAGAAATGAGTTTTGAATAGGAAATCGACGCTTGCAGCACAATCATAAATAAGCAAGAGGATAATGCGTCGCTTAAGAAACGCTATATTCTCTCCAACGTGTTCTTTTTGAAACTGAGTAATCCCATTGGTTTAAAATTAACCAACCGTTATTCTTTGTGACGTCACGCAGGGGTTAAAATAGACATTTTTATCGGGAGAATCGAACGAGAGAAAAGAAGCGTCCATTTTAAATAAGAAACGTTTAATTGGAAGAAAATAAGACGAGCCGGTTATTAAATCCTTAACGAATTGCGGGATAGATAATAATTTCGATCGGTTGATAAACGGGACGTCCAGGACGACAAGTGAAGAGGCAAAATCGTTTCCGAGTGATCCGAAGACGTCATCTCTAAGAAAAGATCCCATGGCGACTTATTGACGCTTCTCAAAGATCAATTCCTGCGGAAAACTCTTCAGTCTACTAACGTGATCGTGTTTTGATCCGAATGCTATCGATGCTATAAGAGATACGGTAGTGGTTTCGCAGGTAGCGACACAGGTGCAGCACACTGGCTACGAGCGGGAAATATGATTTCCCAACTATAAGACTACAAACTAGCGTAAGAGATTCTACTCACCGACCGGACTGCGTCAGTACGAACGAAAGGACGGGTACAGTTGATTAGTAAAGTTTGTCGGCGACACAACAGCCTAGTGTATAGCGGCCAGGGTGTGGTGGGCAGAAATCAATAAATCCGTGTGACGGCTGCACTATTATGTAGGTATGACATGTAGACTGGGTGGCGTGTTGTTCGACACGGCACTTTTGTTTTCGACGCTCCACTGAAATCATAGTTCCACATAACTCGACGCAAGATGCCAGCTGTTCATACTTTAACTTTTACGAATTATCGCCCCGATAAAAATTGATAGTTGCATAGGATTTCGGGTTTTGTTTTCCGCATGACTGCAACGATGACGTAAAATAAACAATTGAATTGGACAACACTAGCTACATTGTGTCCTCCAAAGCTCGTTACTCCACAAACTGGTTCCTCTCTACATAATATAGACTGCGTGTATACGCTCCGCGGCTCTTTGTACACACAGCTGCCGACTACTATCACTTATATAATGCATTCTCATCTGTGATGAAAATGCCGAGCCAGATAAAAAAGAAAAATATTATGCATGCCGGATAGAGATAAAATTATTTTATAACTCTTAAAAATTGTCTAATTTATTCGCAATATTAAATGTCTCGCTCCGATGCCAAACATTTCCGATTTAAGCTTTCCAATCTATCCACGGAGGTGCTAACCTTAGTGTTTTGAATAATAAAATTCATTACGCCTCTATGCATTAGTTTATAACTATTGAATGGCTGGGATTATCTAAATTCCTGGACAGACCAGAAAATTGCGAAAGATAGAAAGTAAAAGGATTAATAGAAAAAAAAAGATCAAATACTAGTTATTACTGTGTGGTAAGCAAGCATTTGATTGTTGGTGTTTCGTGTCGACCAATTGGCAGGGTTGGTTGTTGAACAGGACGACCAAGGGAGGGGTGTGACCCGCGTTGTAGTTGCTATAGTGACGCAGCCACAAAAGGCACTCTGCGTGTTGGCTTTAAGTGGTAAGGTTAAAAAACAAAACAAGAAATACAAAGATAACGTACGCCTGAATGTACAGCTATTGGGAAAATTATTAGTATATTTATTTTTAATTTCCTAGACGATTTACTCACTCTCCGTTAGTGAACTTACCGGATCAAAAAATCGGTTATTCTAATTTAAAAGTAATCATTTATACATACGTACACAAACACACGCGCATCCAATTAAAAAATGGTCTTTAAAAAATGCAAATATTAATTAAAAATTTATATTTGGAGCAAGCAAAAAAACGCGATTACGTTATCTTTTCTGTAGGTCTTGCCGAAAAACTTGCGACTAAAACTTGACTAAATTGAAAATTTATTAAATGCTGTTGGACGGAAAAATTTCTCCAATTATGAAGTTACGTAAAAGTAAATGGGAGGATTTATTTATATTCACTAGAGGTAGTGTTAGTCAGTCTTTAATGATGCACGTAGAGTAGATTGGGGAAGATGATTTTCGAGTATAAATGCTTGTGAAAGTAACAAAACGATTGATAAATGTAACAATTATGTAACACACTTCAATCTGCGACTGATAAAAGTAGAATAAATAAAAAGCGATTATCAGATTAGCGCAGTAAAACTTTCGTTCCTTTGTGTCGAAAGAGTTGTTGGCACAATATTAAAATTTCAGAGCGATTTGTTTACCGCAAATAGCTAGAAAAAAGAAATAATTCAGTAGATATATGTTTTATAAACAAGCGTGTAGCCGGAGAAACCGGGCGCAAACCACAAAGGAACTTTTGCGAGTTTCCGATGCACATCTGTGAGCCACGAGTGAAGAGTGCCCGAGGTGTGCAACCGCCGACGTTTATTTAGGCCTAGCTGGCTGGAGAGAAAACACCTTGGCGTTGTGAAGGACAAATATGACGCAACATGACGACAGCGGTGACGGGGGGAGGGGGCACGATGTGGCATTCAGACGGATTTCCTTCGCCCGCCCGTCCATGCCAAGCGGGCCAAGGGAACAATGTAAACCCTCGGCTACAGGACAAGGAAGAAAGCGGCCCTGGCCTTTTGTTCCCGTCCACTCCGTGTCCTGCATTCGCCGGCCTCTCAGTGACAGCGAAAATCCATTTACTCGGCACAATTGGCAAGTGTGACTAAACTCGACAAAAAGGTGCGCCCGAGGGGACAACCTGGGGATGCCGACCAATCGTTCGCCCCCTAACTCGGCCGCAGCTTCAGCGAACAAAATGGCTTCCGACTCTGCAGCCTAAACAAATCAACGTGGGTCTTTTGTTGCTCCTCCGGTGTAACTTCCAACTTCCCATCTCGGCGATGACAGCGCCTGCAAGTCGCTCGGACACACATACCAGCCGCTGTCCACTCCTGCCGGCTGCTTGCCATCCACTGCACTAATTAATTACGGCCATTTTACGGATAGCATACACTCGCGCCAATACCAGCTCGGCCTTCGGGACCGTGCAACCGTACATACACAATGCTGATCCCGCTTGACAAACCAACCCATACAAAGCAAGTACTCACCTCTAGCTGCACATCGCCATCAAAGCAGCCGTTAGTCAAGTCTGCAAATCAGACTTGGAGGCATCATTTCGCACACCGCGTGCTCATTGTAAATACAAACATATCCATCCGCCGGACGAATTAAACAGCTTCCACCTATTCCTTCCTATTGTCTTATGTTATTCGCCAATTACTCGTCCCTTTACTATTTTCTCCTCTATCGATTCTCTTTATTGAACCGTTTCGATGATGTATGAACTATTTTGTGTGGCGGAGGGCGAAATTGTTATTCTCGGCAGTCGAGTGCTAGGCTGCGTGACGTCATACGCACCTGCTGGGTAAACAGAAAGAGTCTGACCGACAAATTTAGCTCAGACTTTCGCTTCGACAAGGACGCCAGTTGATATTTAACTTGGCTAATAACTAAATAAACATTTAATAAATACACCAGTATTATATAATTCCTATTACCCTCCAATAATCGACAGCGTTCAAGGTAACTCTATGACGTAAAATGTTATCGTCCGCTTTTTTAGTAACAAATACTAGCAAATTACATAGTGATAATCGACTCCTTTCACCCTTAACCTTATACATTTTAATAAGAAAAAAATTAATGATTAAACAGCGATAACACTTTCTAAATTCCTGTTATGTCGTCCTACTATGAAAAAACTTTCGATTTTACGCTTATATTATAACTATTTGTTATATTGTTAAAATTATCGACCTTGAATTGTCCTTGAAAGAGCCCTGAGTCAAGATCTCGACTCGTAACTTCAAAGATAAATGAGAAATATAAACAAAACTGGTCATTTGTAACTGGTTTGAGTTTTCTTATGTAATAAATTACATTTCTTACCTTTTATTTAATTTGGAAATTTAAATAAAGTTAGAGGCGTATTAACGGGGGAAGAAATGTAAGTTTCTGTGAAATATTTACAGCGTACCTACGACTAATTCGTTTAAAAAAATTATCAATTAATGTGCTATTTATGACGTAACAATATGGATTCCGTTAGGCGGGGTTTTAGTGTGGCCTGGTCACGAAATCGTCATTAATTCAACTTCTTTAATTATTCATAAAATGTGTTGAGAAAACAGCGAAAACGTTCGACGTAACTTCTTTAGTGTTTTTAGTGAGAAACGTGCTTGATTTTTATACCCGAAATCTAGCAGAATGAAAATTAAAATTGAAAAGTGTGCTTCAGTTGATCTGGTAAGGTTGGTGAATACATCAATCAAATCGTATTTTGGGTTTTCTTGGCGAAAAAGATCCTTGAACCGTTTATAATCGCTCACAATTTGTTTTAAATTTCAAAAGGTTTCGATAATTGACTTTAAAATGGTTGTTGGAACAATCTATTAAAAACATTTTTTTTTTTAATAACGCAGTTTTTAAGGGTGAACGGATCGTGTTTGTGTGTATGTCGATCAGTCTGGTATCTATAATTTTTGGTTACTGTAATTTTATAAAAGGTAATTCACGCATAAAACGAATCTTCACTTATTTCTACGCTAAAAACCGTAAAAATTTCTATAATAAACCGTCAAACTTTAAAAATACATCTAAATAATAAAAAAAAAGAAAAGAAAAGAAACCTTGCAGCTTTTTTTTAAAATAAATTTAAGCTTATTTTTTTATGATAGGAGAAGATGGAAATTATTTTCTTTAAACTGATTTTGAAACCAATTAATATTTACCAAGCAACTCAAAATAACCGGAGTTTTTCTATTTTTATTAATTAAAAAACTCCCGACGAGATCGTTATAAGCGAAAGTTTGCCATAAATCAAATATTAACCATTTTAAAACGATATTTTTGGAATTATCTCTTAAAAATTGATTTAATAAAAGTAAACCATTTGGAAAATTATAAAATTTATCTTTTTTTTTTTATTTATTTTTTTAAATAAAATCTTTTACAGCGGTTTTAAATAATGATGCTTTAATAATAAAAGAATTTCTTTTTTCTCCTTCTTCCCTCTCTTTCTCTCTCTCTCTCTCTCTATATATATATATAGATGAAGCCAGTTGGAGAGAAGGTGTTTCTTTTTCTTTCAGACTGATGATGGATGACGTATACAAGTTACAGTAGATTGTCTATCGCTAAATTTCGGCAATTATCCGCTACGAGAAGGAAGAACTGGCCCAATGGATGTCAGTTAGGAATGCTTTCTGTCGCGAGAACGAAAATGAAACTGAAAAAAGTCAGCAGTCCAAAACTCCCTAAACTCTCATTCGTCATAGTCTGGCAGGAAAGTTTCAACATTTAGTTCCCCCGGGGGTGGAGGATAAAAAATAACAACTTCCGGAAATAGAGACTAGACTTACTTTCGCCAGTTTGGATGATACGAGTCGGCGTGACAAGTTCAAACAAAAAGTCGTGTTAGCTATTTTTTTCTTTTTCTTTCTGTCCTGATTGATATCGAATGTTTAAAAANAATAAAAAAAAATAGCAATTCTACAATATAACACAGTACACGGTGTATTATGAGAAACGGATAGAATATTTTCGCAAATTGCATTTTAAAAAGAGAGAGAGGGGAAAAAAAGCAATGATTTTTATTAAAATCCCATTAAACCATCCAGAAAAGCATGAGGGTATACATAATATTTTTAATTAAAAAAAAAATTGTAATTTTTTGAAATAACCGGCAGGGAGCTAAAGTCGAAAGAGAGGGAGAAAAGAATGGTCTGTTTTCAGTTAGTGTTAATTATGGAGACATTAACACTAATTTTCAATTAAAGAATGCCAATTTTAAAAGAAAAGGAATAAAAAAAAAAAAAACAATTTTAAAACTCAGGTAATTATATAAAATATCTGGTTGTAATAACCACAGTTATCGATTATTATCACGTATTTCTTCCGTGTGGAGCTTTGAGTTAATTTGTCACTTAAGCCTAAATGAATATTAAGGCTTTTGTTTAGGGATTTTTTTTTTTTTTTACTCCCCGTTTAAAAGATGACAGTTTGTGACGTCATTTGCAAAATCCATTTCACATTTATCACGAAAAATGACATAATTAAACGTAATGAAGAATGCGAATCCGAGAGGATGTTTCCTGCTTAGAAAACATTTCCCATTGTGATTATTTCCCGTCTATAATGGTCACTAAATTGAAATAACTCATTATGAATTCTTGTTTATCGGAAAAACCAGCTGAAAATAATATCAAATGATCAATAATCATAAAGCTATTGTAAAGTCACACAAACTAAAAAGGAAACAGAGATGCCAAGATGATGATGATGATAATGATGATGATGATACTGTTAAGGTATTTTATAATACACTAAAAATTCATTTCGTATATAGTAAAAACCTGTGTAAACCGGAATCGTACGGTACCGAATGTATTTTTTTTCCGTTTTGAACAGGTTCTTTTTTAACGTAGAAAAACGCTCCGTTTTGAAGAATTTTTTTCCATTTATGCTTCAGGTTCCGTTATGAACAGGTTTTACTGTATTCAATTCCGTATTAGATATTTTGCCAAATAAAAAAATATGTAGTAAAACCTGTTCATAACGGAACCTGAAGCATAAAGGGAAAAAAATTCTTCAAAACGGAGCGTTTTTCTACGTTAAAAAAGAACCTGTTCAAAACGGAAAAAAAATACATTCGGTACCGTACGATTCCGGTTTACACAGGTTTTACTGTATATATATACTGTTAAGAGATAAAAGGAAAATAACTATTATTGTGTAAGTTATGATTTTGTAGGTTTTGAAGAAAAAAATTGCAGGATCGTGACATCTCTATTGACCATGTGACATGATTTTTTCCCCCTTTTTTTTTTCGTTTCTATAAAGCTAACTTATTCTATATATGTACAGATAAATTCTGTAAATATTCTGCTTTCTTTCTCTTATAAGAGAATAAAGTTTTTATACCTGAATTTTACTACAGATCCACACCTTTATCAACTGTTAATTAAAGCAAAGAGAGACGTTTATAATAGCCACATTTACAAGTCAGTATATAATATTAAATCTAATCGTTTAATATTTTAGTAATAAAACATTAAATTAATTTTTGTTAGTAAGTTGTATAGTTAATTGGGGAAAAAAAAAAGATTTTAAATAAAATAATATAGAAAAGTGATAAAAATATAATTTGCTTTCTACATCTATTGTGATTTACGCACGATTTTGGTTTTAAAAATTCGAAATATTCATTATACACGAATAATTTTGTTAGAAATTATATTTATTTAGCCTACATTTATGTATAATTTAATTGATTTGCCAATAGAAAAATTGCATGCAACTAAATAAAATATTTAATTCCGTTATATTAATTTAGTCGAGATTTTATTATTTTTTTTTTTTAATGAAGTTTTTAAAAGGAAAACCTAACTGTAAGTATGTTTAGTTTTTTAATCTTTTACAATCTTTGCAAAGAAAAACAAAAATAAAAATGCATAATTAAAATTTATCTAGGAAGGATAACTTAAGTATTTTTTGCAGTTTTTAATTACTACATTTATTAGACTTATTTTAGTTTTTATATCTGAGTGGATTCATAAGATGAAGTGCTGCATTTAACTTAAAACGTTCAAAATAATTATATCCGAATAATCTAAGTGTATAGTTGCAAAAATTAATGAACTTATTCGGATAATTTTAATAGAGAAAAACAATTAAAAATGCTGACGTTTTTCTTTGTTTTTTGCGTTCGAATCCGTTACTAAAAGATGTTTAGAGTAGGTTGCTCCCATCTTTGAACGTTAGTGCTTTCTTATATATATATGTAAAAAAAAAAAAAAAACACTTATAAATAATCCTTTCCACTTCATTTGAAAACTTCAATCAAATTCTCCCTGGAACAATTCTTGATCGTTTTAAAAAAATCTAACTAAAAACATCTTCGGACGAGAAATCGATAATTTAACAAAGACTCGCAGATTCTCCAGTTTAGCGACTGAAGTTATCTGTTTGCCCTGGTGTAAATTATAACCTGTGTTTAATAAAAGTGTTTAGGGACGTTTTAAAGTAGGTGCTAGTACTTATCACAACATAAAAGCTGTTTCTAAATCCTAATAGTTGTGACAAATTTGCGTTTCCTTCAATATAATCCTGAAGAAGGGACAATGTCCCATCTTTGGAGGAGGGCAACAAAAAAAAAAAAGAAAAAAAAAATCTATAATGATTATTATTTTAATAAATGAATAAATAATAAATTTGTCATCTTTTATTTTAAAATTTAAATTGACGTAATAATATAAATTTACTTGCGTTTTATTTTAATTGTATTTACTAATATTTAACTATAATTATGTTTATATTTAAAATATTATTGCTGTAAGAAAATGTCGTAATGATTATTATATTGATTTTAATTAATTTGAAATTTTTATTTGGTAGTTCGGTAGGTTGAAGAGCAATTGAATTAAATGAAGAAATGATAAAGGTAGACTATGTTGTTATTAATTATTATTGAAAAAAGAAAAAGCAATAACACATTAAGTAATTTTTGTAATTCCAACGCATAAACGTCATTTTTCCATTGAGTGGAGAAAATCAATTTTAGCCATTTGATATCGAAGAAAAGACAATTAGGAGAAAATATATTTTAGGATAAAATAAGTTTAAAAGACGCAAAATTCAGATTTGGTCTGAAAGTTCAGATAAGTCATATATCACTTGGGAAATGTATGCAGATGACACTCACATAATGGATACAAGCTCGGCACAAACATCTATGAATATGGAGGTGATCTTCCATTTTTGTATTACTCTGTGAGACAGGTGATTGTTGTCTATATACTATCTTTATGAAAAGATTTATCAGCAATGGAAAAAACAGGCTAAGCTTGTGAGAAAGTTTTAAATTAATTTAAAAATAATGAAGTTTTATTATTATTATTTTTTTGTATATTTGCATCATATAAAGCAAGTTACCAAACGAGTTTGTTATGCCATTATTATTTTTTTTTTCTTCCTCTGCCATATTGAAAACATGTTTTATTTATTACCGGGCTAAACAAAGCTTAAGAAATTTATGTAGATGAATATTTTTATGTATTCCCCCTAAGTAAACACTTTTAGATTGCATAAGAGTTAAAATTTAATAACTTTGGACGGAGATTTCCTAATACCCTTCAAATGTCAGGAAAAGAAGCGGCGATATGCTGGTATTGATTTTAAAGGAAACAACAATATCACCAAGTAGGGTTTATTTGTTGCGTAATTTTACGAACTAATAGACGGAGGTGCTCTTTCATCTCTTCTTTAATGACAAATTGCGCCAGGTTGATTTTAGCGGGTTTTATTTGTGAGTCGAAAAAGTAAACTTGGCTTAGATGTCTTCTAGTAGAAGCTAAGCAAGTAAAGGATGTTTGATCGTTCTTAGATTTTTTGACAACAAAAAAAGAAGAAAAAAAACTTTGCAGACCTAATTGAAATTTATACGAGCTTCTGGGTATGAGACAAAAACTGTCGGAAACCATAAGCTGGCGAATTAGATTGGATTTAAGATTTTTTTGACACTTTTATCGAAATTTTTTGCCTCTTTCTTTCATCGCTAGCATTAAACTAACCGAATAAGCTACACATTTCTTTATAACCAAAAATGAATAAATTTATGTAACTTTCAGATGTATTTGCAGTTTTAAATTTTAAAACAAAAACTTTAAATAAACAAATATATAAATATATATATGTGTGTTGATTGTTGGTGTTTCGTGTCGACCAATTGGCAGGGTTGNTCGGTGTAGTTGTCGTCCCTGTAGCTTGTTACCTGTGCGACTTCAATAGTATTATTTCACCGCGTAAACAAGCTGTTTTAATTATATATATACATATATATGTGTGTGTGTGTGTGTTTGTATATATACACGTGTGTGGGTTTTTCCTTTTTTTCTTTTTTTTTTTTTAATGCAACATATCATGACAATTTGAAAATCAGGAAGTTTTTATTGTAAAATAACTGGTTTGGAATTTTTGGCACTTTTAAAACTAATCAGAATAGCGGAAAATTTTTATTTTAGCGTTAAGCAGAAAAGCTAATACTCGATTAATTTTCTATTCATTGCAGTTTATTTGAATTTTAGTTGTCTTCGGGGAAGACAAAAATCCACTCGAGTCTTTTTCAATGAATATTAATGGAATGTTTTGCGTGTCTGATATACAGTACAGGTAAACTCGCGCTATTTATTTTGTTAGTCAGGTAAATAAAAATATTTTAACCGTTGCATAGCTTTGGGATTAGACGGTAGAAGGCCTGTGAATAACAAATTCAAATAAGAATGATTAATTGGTAAAAGGCCTTTATGTATTAGTTTCTTAAAAACTGAATACCAGAATTATCTTATTATTAAGAATTCTTTAGAAATTTTATAAACAAGATTTTCATCTGTTATTCATTTTTCGTTTTTATGTAAATTACGTATGAAATTCAATAGATTAAAATAATGCAATTTAACATAAAAAGAGAGCGGGATATAAAAATATAGAATAACGTAAATAACTGATTCTAAAAGCAGGAATTCAAAGCCAACGTTACCCAGCATCTCATAAATTCAAGATTAAAATGTTTATCTATAATAATAAAACACTCATACTTGCTAAAGTACAACTACATTGATATCCTTCTCTTGTTTTGTTTACTGATGTTTATCTAAAAATCGATAAAATACATTATTAAAAATACTAAAAAATTCCTGGAACTTTGTGACAAAATGACTATTGTTCTTTATCATATAGGTAAGAAAACACCTGCTATAGTGCCTATTTCCTTTTATAATATTAACTATATCATTTTTCTAATGCAAACTATCGCCATCTGTTGTTGAAAGCGAGAAAATTAATACTAACTATTTACTTTAATCCAATCCTGTATCATAATACATAATAAGTTTCAACGTTCTATTTCATATTATACAATACAAAGATGTAAATAACCATTAAATATTAACTTTAATCAATTAGAAATTTTATAAATGTCTTGAAAAATCGAAACTTAATGATTATTCTATTAATAATTTACCTTGTAGAAAATATATCAGTGATTAGATATATTTTAAGAATGACTTCCTTTCTAGTTTACACATTGATATAAAAAAAAAAAAGTTTCTTTTAATTTAAAACAATTTGGCTACATGTAGTAAGATAGTGTTACTTTATAAAACAGAACAGAAAATACGTGTGATCATTTGTAAATAGCCTATTTGAGTAGAAAACATTAAATAAACTACGATACAAATTAGTCAAGAGTCTTTATTGGTGTAGTAATTTTATTTTCTTGAGTAGAAGGAATACAGATGCAACATTTAATCAATCTCTGGAGACTGTTAGGGCTAATTTCACACCATGATATTACAAAACAGTGTATTGTTAGATTATAAAACCTTCGTTAAGTGTCAAACGGGTGCAACTTATATCTGAACACAGTTCGTCTACATACAAATTTTATCATTGTATTATTAGCAATTTAAAAATGGATACAAAAATAGATTTTTTTTTTTATTCTTTTTATTATAATCATTATTTATTTTAATTCTTTGGACATGTTATTTTCTTGAATGAAATTTTTAAAAGTTGTAAATTTTTAATAATAATTTATCATAGATAATCAGATAAAAATATAATTTTTTATTATCTATAATATTTGGATAGAATAAAGTATGATTAATCCGCACATAAATATATAAATTTGTTAAAAACGCTTTTTATTTTCATTAATAACAAAAACGACATTATGCCAGAACGTTACATATGGTAATAAATATTAACTCAGCTTGGCTAAATATATCCGTGGGAATGGATGGCCATAAAAAAGGTAATTGCGAATACATAATTAATCAGAGCGTTATTAAAGAGAACTTTTCACAATTTCTCCACACATCGAGAGAACATCAATAAATGACAATGCCATGTTAACTCTCCATTCAAAATGCTTCCATCCAAAAACGAGAAATCGTAACACGTGGGTGCCTTCAAATAAAATAGAAAAATCATTTTTTTTTGTTTTTTTTATACTTATATTAATATTATTAAAACGGGATTAAAATGTTTAATTTATGCACATTTTTTTTAATTCTAAAATAGCATTAAGAAGATGTTAATCTGGATTTTCTCTCTGTCCACACATACAGACACACGCGCGCACACACACATACACACAGACTTAAACGAGAAAAGCAAAAAAAAAAATAATAAAAAAAACACTATTTAAGGTAGGATTTTTGACTTTAAAAAATATCTTAAATAATTGCCGACAGTTCGTTTTACCAAGATAATTAATCTAGACTTTTTTAATTAACCTGGTAGAAGATTTTAATTTTTTTTTTTTATTTTTTAAATAAAAACTTTGTTAGAAAAAGTTGCGGTGAAGTTTTTTAAATGTATAAAATTTGCGGTTGCTATGCCATCTAGTAACAAATGATAGAATTATAAGGGATAAAAAAAAATCTATATATATTTTTCTAGCTTTGTAATTTTTTAATTGGTGTTTTTAATACAATATATTAACATCTAAATTGACAGAAAACTCGTTTTTTCCCCCTTTTGTTTTCTTTTTTTGGAATGCCATTGCTCTTTCAGATGTATACAAATCATCGTAGAAGAAATTCATAACAAAATACTCTAGCAATTTAAAGAATTAGAAGAGTTTATGACTTTATGTTAAAAAATTAACGCGATTAAACACGTTACATTATTAAGTTAGGCAATTATGCAACATCAAAATAAATAGCAGATTTAACGAAAATGATATATTAAGTCATAAAATTGTCTTAACCGTGTATTCTGTATAAGAATGCTCACTCGATACCACTGAATATTGCAATATTGCGTGCGGTAATGCCTTCATTATTAATCAACGGATTAAAAATGAAGGGGGAGAGAATAAAATACCGAAAAAGATTTTTATCCATTTTATAAAATAATTTATATAAAATTTTAATTTATTTATTATTA